>NC_133362.1:1273000-1315722 GCF_049309525.1 Garra rufa
CTCTCTGATTAAGAGTTAATGTTTGTTTGTTTTTTTATAATCAAGCAAAGTATTTTTGCTGTGATATCTTTAATGATTTTATCATGAAAATGTAAGAATAACTTTTCTATTGTTAGTAATGATTCAATTGTTAGTAATGATTCAGTAATTATTTTCTATTGTTAGTAATGATTCAATTGTTAGTAATGATTCAGTAATTATTTTCTATTGTTAGTAATGATTCAATTGTTAGTAATGATTCAGTAATTATTTTCTATTGTTAGTAATGATTCAATTGTTAGTAATGATTCAGTAATTATTTTCTATTGTTAGTAATGATTCAATTGTTAGTAATGATTCAGTAATTATTTTCTATTGTTAGTAATGATTCAATAGAATAACTTTTCTATTGTTAGTAATGATTCAAGATCATGCACTGGGCAGAACCAGCTTGGGTTCTCTTGATTATGCATTTAGCATTTTTATGTAAAAAAAAAAATATTTTTACATTTTTATGTTAAAAAGTAAATGAATATGACACAACAGGCCTCTTGAGGAAAGTTTATTTGTGTATCTCTCAATATTCACTGAATTGCATATGAGCCATAAAAACCAGATGTGTGAAAACAATGCAAACTATATATATTTTGAACATTTTTAAACATAAGTTTGCATGTGTTTTTGTTGAGTATCTTATTTCATAGATGCATATACATAGAGCATGTATTGTGCATATACACATGCCTGAAAAAAATCTGTGTATTGTTGAGCTTAAACTAAATTCAGTTTTGCTAACTAAATGCTTATTGATTAGATGTCTGACAATAAATTTTCATTTTGCCAAAAGTTTAAAGCATTGAACAGATTTTCAGAAATAGGCTACAAAGGCCACCATTTATAGACCACAGAGTGTGTATGTAAAAAATATCTTGATTTATGCCCCTAAAAGGGCAACATATCCTTTGTGTTACAAAAATTTATAGGCAGATTATGAAAAATTAAATTCATAACATTTTAACATAAACACAATCATCTAACTATTAGCAACACCTTGTTTGAATATGTAAATCCTCTACAAATATTGGAAATATGTGAAATACATCCACTTCTACATGAGGGTGAGTATTTTCCAACATATGGTGGCTATGATGTTTGCTGTCTGTGAACGAAATAAAGAATGTATGTAATGTAAGTCACCAGATCCAAATCTTCACAACAAACACAGTTTCAATATGTTTTAAGACCATATATACCTATTATAAAGTGATTTTGTTATATATATATTATTGCATGTATGATATATGTATATATATATATATATATATATATATATATATATATATTGTGTGTGTGTGTGTGTGTGTGTGTGTGTGTGTGTTTTATTGTTAAAGGTCCTTAATTAAAATAAATGTGATCATTAAATCTCTTCAGCAGAAAATATCAGAGTCAGAGCTGTGTGTCATATCTATATTGTGTTTTTGTTTAATCTGTTATGATTGTATTCATATTAATCATGGCAGAGGGCATATGAAATAAGTTTAGTTTAAAAGCAAATGTTAATATTAATACACTAATTCAAATTATTTTTTGTTTTAGTTCAGTTCATCAGAAGACATCAGAACCAGACCCCAGCTGTGTGTCTATGAGGAGTGACGCTTCTTTGCCTCATCCAGTTAATTTTTTGAAGAATTATGAGTCTATAGGTCATCCACAAAATCTCAGGTACAATATTTAATTAGCAGATAGAATTGAAATGTTTATTGTGTTGCTTTATCATGTTATTATTTCAATATTTCATCTAATATTTTAACATTTTCTTACACACTGTCTGTTTCAGATCAGTTTATCAGAAGAAATCAGAACCAGAGTCCAGCTGTGTGTCTATGAGGACTGATGTTTCTTTGCCTCATCCAGTTAATTTTTTGAAGAGTGACGACACACGGTTTAACCTCAAGTAATAAATTGTTTTATAAAATATATGATTATAGTAAAATATTTTAAATTAATCTGTCACAATTATACAACACTATAATAAATATGAGCAGAATTCTGGCTAGAAAATGCAGTAAATTTAAGGACAATGAGTAGATATAGAGCAAAGGGTAGAATAATTTTTATTTTTATTTTCTTTTTATTTAAATGGTATTTATTTTTTACACTTATGACTTTGAGCTAGTGTACTTTTTAATAAAGTTGCGACTGTTATTTAGGTAATAAGAAAAATGTCACCAATGTCAGAGTGTTTGATTCTTAATTCAAGGTCAATTCTGCCACCCAGATCAGTAACAGAACCCATCTGTAAGAGATATGACCAGCCTATGAATCAACCACAAGACAGCACATATCCTGGTGTAAGGTAAAAATGATTTTTTTTTTATGTAATGCAATATTACACATTACTTAAATTCATAATTAATAAATTACACATTTCATAAACCTTATGACATGTTCGGTCTCTCATAATAGAAAACAAAGACATTTTGATCTGTAAATTTACCTCTGAAGCTCATCTATTAATGTGGTATTTTTTTCCAGGCATGAAGTCCTCAACATGTTTAGAAAAAATCTGATGAAGAAGTTTGAGCGTCTGTATGAGGGAACAGCGACGCAGGGAAACCCAACACTCCTGAATGAGATCTACACAGAGCTCTACATCACAGAGAGTGAGAGTGGAGAGATCAGTAATGAGCATGAGGTGAGACAGATTGAGACACAATCCAGGAGAGCAGCAACAGAGGACACAGCCATCAAATGCAATCACATCTTTAGACCTTTACCTGAACAAGACAAAGCCATCAGAACTGTGCTGACAAAGGGAGTCGCTGGCATTGGAAAAACAGTCTCTGTGCAGAAGTTCATCCTGGACTGGGCTGAAGGGAAAGAGAATCAGGACGTCCAGCTCATATTTCCACTTCCTTTCAGAGAAATGAATCTGATGAAGGACAAAACACTCAGTCTTTCAGAACTTCTTCATGTCTTTTTCCCTGAAACTAAAGAAATTGAAATATCCAGTGATGAATATCAAGTTTTGTTCATCTTTGATGGTCTGGATGAGTGTCGTTTGTCTCTGGACTTTAAGAGTAAAGTGAATCTGTGTAATATATCTGAATCAGCCTCAGTGGATGTGCTGCTGATGAACCTCATTGTGGGGAATCTGCTTCCCTCTGCTCTCATCTGGATCACCTCCAGACCAGCAGCAGCTGATCTCGTCCCCTCTGAGTGTGTCCATCGAGTGACAGAGGTACGAGGATTCAATGAGCCACAGAAGCAGGAATACTTCAGGAAAAGGATCAGTGAAAAGAGACTTGCAAACAGGATAATCTCACACCTGAAGTCATCAAGGAGCCTCTACATCATGTGCCACATCCCAGTGTTCTGCTGGATCTCAGCCGCTGTTCTAGAGAAGATGTTGAGTCCAGCAGAGAGTGGAGAGATTCCCAAGACTCTCACTCAAATGTACACACACTTTCTGATCCTTCAGACCAACATCAAACATGAGAAGGACTATGAGAAGAAGGTGACAGATGAAGACATGATCCTCAAACTAGGGAAAGTGGCTTTTCAGCAGCTTGTGAAAGGAAACCTGATCTTCTATGAGGAAGACCTGAGAGAGTGTGGCATTGATGTGACAGAAGCATCAGTGTACTCAGGATTGTGCACTCAGATCTTCAGAGAGGAGTTTGGCTTTTATCATGGGAAAGTCTTCTGCTTTGTTCATCTGAGCATTCAGGAACATCTAGCAGCTCTATATGTGCACCTCTCCTGGACAAACCACAACAGAAATGTGTTTGAACAAATCACCAATCATAGATTTCAGTCTGAAATGAAGAAACTCTATCAGCTCAGTTCATCAGAACATGTTTCATTATCTGAGCTTCATCAGAGAGCTATAGATGAAGCTCTGCTGAGTAAAAATGGACATCTGGATCTTTTCCTGCGGTTCCTTCTGGGTTTGTCAGTGGAGTCTCATCAGATTCTTCTACAACGAATAATGAAGATGAAAAGAAGCAGCTCTGACAGCAATAAGAAAACAGCTGTGTACATCAAGGAGATGATCAGGACCACTGACTCTCCAGAAAAATCCATCAATCTGTTCCACTGTCTGAATGAACTGGGTGATCATTCACTAGTGGAGGAAATACAACGGTATCTGAAATCTGGAACAATAAAGGAAGCCAATCTCTCTTCATCTCAGTGGTCAGCTGTAGTTTTTGTGTTGTTGACATCAGAAGAGGAACTGAATGTGTTTTGTCTTTATAAATTTGTTAAAGTAAATAATGAGACTGGAAATATGAACATTCTTCAGAAGTTGCTGCCTGTGATTAAAGAATCCAGATCAGTTAAGTAAGTATCAATGAGAACAATCGCTTCACTGGTAAAACATTAAGAAAATCAAAGTTAAAAGCTCATAAATCCTAAGTGTGGTGGTTATTATTTTAGTGGTCGAAATTTTTATGTGTTTTCAATACAGTGACACTGTAAAAGATTTCTTCAGGCATTCAAAATAAAAAGTCAGAGAAGTGGCATTAACAGTTTTGACTAATTAATAGATGAATGCTGATTTAATCCAATCTTAACTTTTGTGTGCGTGTGTGTAATTTGACATTAAAACATGCACGTGCAGTGTATTCTTTTGTGATATTAATTAATTTAATTATATTGGAATTGCAAGTTGTTGTTTATTGGAGTAAGTTCTTTGATAGTGTTTCACATGTATGATTTTCATCTCTCTATAGGTTGAATTATTGTGGCGTCACAGATGAAGGTTGTGCTGCTCTGGCTTCAGCTCTGAGATCAAACCTCTCACACCTGAGAAAACTGAATCTGTCTGGGAATAAACTAGGAGATTCAGTGAAGCTGCTTTCTGATGTACTTCAGAATCCTCACTGTAAACTGGAGACACTGTGGTAAGATCATATATGACACACTGTAAAGTATACTGTATGTGAAATAAATAAAAAAAAAACTGTTCAAAACTGTCTGTTCAAGAAGGCTCACTGGGGGAATCGCATATTTGTGCAGACCCCGTGGCCAGCTGCATGCCAGGGCATCCGTGCCAAGAGTACCCTCGGTCAGGGAGTAGAAAAACTGGCAGTGGGACATCTCCGGAAAAGCAAACAGGTCTACCTGAGCTTCCCTGAAACGTCTCTAAATTAGCTGGACCATCTGGGGGTGGAGGCTCCACTCTCCGGGAAGCGCAGCTCGTGAGAACTCGTCGGATGCACGGTTGAGCAAGCCCGGAATATGAATGGCACGAAGCAACCTCAGATGCTTCTGACTCCAAAGGAGGAGCAGACGGGCGAGCTGCGACATGCGACGGGAGCGTAGACCACCTTGTCGGTTGATGTATCGCAGTGTTGTCCGTATGGACCAACACGTGCTTGCCTCATAGGCATGCTTTTAAGATGGCTCAAGGCAACTGCTAGCAGCTCTAGGCAGTTGATGTGCCAGTGTAGCTGAGGGCCCATCAAAACGCCCGACACTGCCTGACCGTTGTACGTAGCCCCCCAGCCGGTGGTTGAGGCATCCATGTGTACCACAGTATGCCTGAAGACCTGTTCTTAGGGTACTCCTGCCCGAAGAAAAGCCAGGTCTGACCACGGGGTGAAGGTTTGGCGACAGGCAGAGGCTACTTTGACCTGGTGAGTGCCGCGCTGCCACGCTCTCCACGGGACTCTGCCATGGAGCCAGTGCTGAAGTGGTCTTGCATGGATCAGTCCAAGTGGTGTAACTGCCGCGGCTGCTGTCATGTGCCCCAGGAGCCTGTTTCAGTGGGACCACTGCCCTGCTCTTGAACGTATTCAAGCAGTTTTGCACCGACTGAGCACGCTCTTGTGTAAGGCGTGCTGTCTGACTGAGCGAGTCTAGTTCCTTACCGAGAAAAGAGATCCTCTGCAGGAGCACGCCGGGGCAGGATGTGACTGGTGGCCTCAGTCTGCTTCTGTGCGGAAGAGAACAGCTGGGAAAAGTTTTCCACTGTGTCGCCAAAGAGACCGGTCTGGGAAACGGGGGCATTCAGGAACCTGATTTTATCGGCTTCCCTCATGTCGGCCAGACACAGCCAGAGATGGCGTTCCTGGACCACCATAGTGGGCATCGCATGACCCAGAGACCGCGCAGTCACCTTCGTCGCATGTAGCGCGAGGTCCGTAGCGATACGAATTTCACGTAGAACTTCTGGGTTGAGACCACCCTCGTACAGGTCCTTCAGTGCCTGAGCCTGATGAACCTGCAACAACACTATAGCATGTAAGTCAGAGCCAGTAGCCCCACAAGCCGTATAGGCACTGCCGATCATAGCCGACGAGTGCCTACAGGCCCAGGAGGGGAGCAACGGATTGCACCGACAAGTGGAAGCGGCGCCAGGACACAATTGCATCGCCACCACACGCTCCACTGGCGGGACAGCCGTGTACCCTCGCGCTAGTCCGCCGTCCTGGGTGGTGAGGGAGGATGTGACACTGGTGCGGTTTCTGGCAGTAAAAGGTGCCATTCATGTCCCAGTGAGCTCATTATGCACTTCCGGGAAGAAAGGCACTGGGGTGGGACGCTGAGAACCAGCGCGGGCCAGCCCAAGATTCCAATCGTCCAGCCAGGAAAGATCAGGACGTGATGGAGGGTTCCATTCAAGCCCTACCTTCTCGGCTGCCTGGGCAAGCATAGCCATCATCTCAGGGTCGGTATCCGGCACCGCTGACTGCCCAGTGGACGGCAGCGTTCCGGAATAATCCTCCCCCGAGAAGTCTGGTTCACCCCCCGATGCCACTATCGACATCTGATCGTCAGGGGGAGCTCCAAAAGTAACGAGCAGGACCCCACGAGGAGGCCCCGCCCGCTCTCCTGGAAGCTCCACTGGTGATGGAGTGTCGGTGGAAGGAGGAACCCCCGACGGATTATCCGACGGGGAATTCCTCATTGTCACGGTCAGACCAGTCAGTCCTCTGCCAGAGGTAGAGTTTCCCTGGCGTTTGCCAGGGGAAACGGTAGATCTGGGCAGAGGAACTGGCACACCACCCCTTTGCTGGAAGTGGAGTATGGTCCGCAACTCTGTGATGGACATGCCGCCGTAATGACGACATGACTCATCCACGAACGCTGCCTGAGCGTGCTCAATGCCCAGACACGTTAGACAGCGATCGTGACCATCACCCGGCTCCAGGTAACGACCGCAACCAGAAACGCACGGGTGAAACGGCATTTTACTCGGCATTTTTACAAATGCCTCGTATTTAAAAAGACGTTCACCGTGTCACTTTTAGAAATCTGTTCGCAGTGCTGAAGCACACAGGGGAGATGGTCACTGGGACACAGAAGGCGGGTAGTGCAGTCCTTAACTGTGCGCTTTTCCACCCACAGAAAACTACCGCTGACGCGCCACCAACACTCACAGTTTGTCAGAGTTGTGCTTTAAAAGTTTGCTCGTTCCGTCTTTCCAAGGAGAAGATCGGCTCCAAAGCGAAAAGCTGTCTATGCATTGCACCTGCTACTTATTTATTCTCACGCTGTGATCAGCGGCAGCTGGATGCAGTCATGCATGCCAATGTGCATTGGCTTGTTTAGTTTACACACAAAGAGGATTGGTCTCTCTTGGCGATATCCCAATTCGTCGGTCTCCAATGTGACGTCGAAGAGGCCGACTGAGAGGGAACTAGTGCATAGAACAAATATTTCTATTTCTTGAATGATCCTTTGGATGTTTTATGTTCAGTGACATATTAAATTTCTGTTTAATGATCCATCATACATGTTGATTTGTGCTTTAAGTTTGTACTTTAACTTTAATATTAGATTCACAGCTAAACTGATCTGATCTGAGAGAGTGAAGAGTGTGTCGTTGTTCTCTACAGGTTGAGTAAGTGTGGCGTCACAGATGAAGGTTGTGCTGCTCTGGCTTCAGCTCTGAGATCAAACCCCTCACACCTGAGAGAACTGGATCTGTCGTGGAATAAACTAGGAGATTCAGTGAAGCTGCTTTCTGATGTACTACAGAATCCTCACTGTAAACTGGAGAAACTGAGGTAAGATCATATATGACTCACACATGACATACATTTAAAATAAATATAAAGTGTTCAGCCTCAGCTTTTCAGTATTAAAATAAACAGCATTGCAAAATGGTTCTGATGTTCACTATAGTTTATATGTAGATGATAACTGCATTTGTTACGGAAGCAGGTACATGAATATTTACTGAAAATAAACACACAGTGCTGCTTAAAAGTTTGTGAATCCTTCAGGATGTTCTGTATTTCCGCATAAATATGACCCAAAACATCATCAGATCCTGAAAGTAGACAAAGAGAACCCAATCAAACAAGTGAGAGAAAAATGTTTTCTTTTTCATTTATTTACTGAGAAAAATGATCCAGTGTTACATGTTTGTGTGTTACAAAAGTATGGGAATCTCTTGGATTAGCAGTTTATTTAAAAGTGAAATTAGATACATCTGTGCAGATGTCTTTTCAGTCAGTGCATTGACTATCAAATCTCGGTACGTGAACTGTTTTATGTTTATGTTTAAGAACAGGCAGGGCAACTTATTCTAGCAAATGCCAGAAGGGCTGGACCATTTTTTTTCAAATGTGGGCCGGTCAGTTTTTTTTTTCTTCTTTTTTTTTGTAATTTGTATTGTTTTTACATGCAGGCAGCTCTTATCTCTTGCAAGATGTGAATATTATGATGATGATGATGATGATGATGATGAAAGTAGTAATAATAATAATAATAATAAATGTTAAGCATTTGGCCCAATCGGCGACGGCCGGCTGGTTTCGAGATGGGCCGACCCAATCCGACCCAATCAGAGGTTATGTGGACGTAATCAAAATCTGGCAAGAATGTCAAACATTAAGTGCAACACAAGCTAATTGTCAATGATGGACCGTAAAAAAAGGAAAGGCCGTTCGGAAAACCTCAGAGAAAGCAAGAAAAAAGGGCTCTAAAATCAGACGCTGCCAAATGCATAAAATTAACTGAAATATTCTCAAAGGTTTATATTCGGCTGCTGCATCTGAGGACAGTAGCGCAGTAGAGGAGGTAAGAAGAAAACAGAAAATAATTTTCACGCTACTTCTGACAGTTTTTGACAGTAACCTACCAGTTGTAAGCTTAGCGTAGAACTCCCGTACATTTTAAAATGTCATTATCAGCAGATAACGTGGGATTTAGGATATACAGACTGCTGTATGCTACTATCAATATAGTCATGCAAAAGAACCTATAGCTATAGCCATAGTACTGTAGGCATTTGTAGTGAACTCTGAATACATAATTTTAAATACATGCTTAGGTTACAGTATGTAATTAATCCTTAGGTAGGGTGGAACATAGACTTCTATTACAGGCAATAGTGTAATATATCTATGCAATAGTTAAGACAATGTAAAATGAGACATCGGCTTGCTTATGTTCTCCCTTTGACTGAATCGTGTGCTCATCTATTCAAAACTAGAATGTTTCTGGACCCAGTGCAGATAGCTCAGCTGCTGCAGCAGAGTCAAGTATCATGGAGTTAGGAAGACAGCAATGAGAGAGACACACCGTGAGAGACCAGCAAGAAGCATGGACACATTGACAGTCAGGCTCGAGTGAGGAACAAGTATAATCACAGACAGCCATACAAACATATTAAAATTGCAGAGTTACAGAGTTAAAATGGATGAGAAGATGTAGAATTAGACAGACAATGTGTACAATGTCAACATAGATCAAGGAGAAGCCAACATATAGACAGTGGCAATAAAGAACAACACTGCAGAGAATGACATATATAGTTATTTGTGAATAAAGGTATGCTGAAGTGTTGTCCCAGTCCGCCCCTGAGAACAGGGATCTATCAAAGTCTGATCATGCTTGTGGAAGTGAATCATGTCAAAAGGTTACAAAACTATCTCTAAAGAGTGTGGACTCCACAAATCCACGGCCAGACAGATTGTGTACAAATGGAGGAATTTCAAGACCAAACTGTTACCTCCATGGGAAGTGGTTGACCAACAGAGATCACTCCAAAGCAGAACGTGTAATAGTCTGCGAACCCTTTAGAATTTTCTATATATAAATATCATAAGATTTGAAAGTAGTAGTAGTCCTGAAAGTATACAAAGAGAACCCAATCAAACAAGTGAGAGATTTTATTTATTTATTTTTTCATTTATTTATTGAGAAAAATGATCCAGTGTTACATATCGGTGCATTGAAAAAGTATGTTAATCTTTGCTTTCAGTATCTGGTGTGACCCCCATTTGCTGCATCAAAAACTCTATTGAGTTCAACACATTTCTATTTAGTTTTAAGCTGCCAGATGAGACCAAACATAAATGAGATGTAATGGGGAACACGTGGCTCCTGTGAAGCAAATGTCCTCCTGTAGGTGTTTATTAGAGGTGTGAGTGACTGTTTCTCCAGACAGATCCATTGTTATATCACTATGAAACAATATCTCACACTCAGCTCTGTGTGTCTGTTCAGTCTTGAAGCACATGACTGTTTCAAACAGCACCATTGAGCATCAACATGCATAAACCTCAATCTATCAGCAGCAGTATGTGGCAATGCTTGTCATTATATCTCCTCTCCTGCTCTGAGACCAGAGTCAATAACAAACACTTCAACTACAACTCAGGTTGTGTGATTGTTCTCTACAGGTTGATTGATTGTGGCGTCACAGATGAAGGTTGTGCTGCTCTGGTTTCAGCTCTGAGATCAAACCCCTCACACCTGAGACAACTGAATCTGTATAGGAATAAACTAGGAGATTCTAGTAGGAAGTTACTCTCTGATCTGAAGAACGATCCACATTATAAACTGGAGACATTATCCTATTGTGAGTGTTTGTTTATTTAAAGTTTCTAAATTGAGTAACAGACCTCCTGTGTGTGTAATCGGAGAATATTAGACAATAATTCAGCTCCACATTAGTCTCTGTACTTTAAACTGTTTAATTATGTGATGAGACTGTTTTATGAATACTTTCATCTCTTACAGATTCTCTAAATGATAGTAGTTGTTGATCAACGCTGTTATTAATCTATGATCAGTTCATTCATGTCTCTGTAATATGAATATACTGTTTTTTTTTCTGAGCTGGATCAGCTGATGTGATGTGACAGCAGTATTGTCTCATACTCATTTGTAACTGTTTGTGTGTTTTATTGCAGGACTCTCAGTATTTAGACATCAGTCCAGTTTTCTCAGGATGAGCTGATGGTGAATAAGGAGCCGCTACAGAGACGTCACAGTCTCACAATCAACAGAGACTGAGTGGTGGGACTCTCGAAAAATGTGGGATTTTTCTTTAAACAATTCTTTATGCCATTTTTTTTTTCACTAGATGATTTTTAAGAACTTTTACACTAAAACATTTATGGGTAGCATAATGTAAAACATTGTCATGAATTCATTGTACTCCCATTTGTAAAAGAAAAATTCATTGTTTCATTACCCCATACAAAACTCTGATAAACGCTTTTTTTATAGAATATTTTGTTTCCCAGCAGTGACTGTCTACTTCAGAAACAGACTTGATTACAGATGCATTTATCCCATATTGGGCTCATATTATAAGCCATAAAAGCCTGATGCAACAAATATGACATGTAATACAAACACTTTATTTAAGCCAATCCCTAATCCTAGCACTAATTATTGAATAATAATTAATATAACCCAGTACTTAAATGTATAAGTACACTGTAAGGACATTAAAATAAAGTGTATTTTTTTAATACAAGGTTCAATAAACTGTTTCATTTTAAAAATGTTGATTTTTCTGACTACTAGACTTTACAGGGTCAAAAAAAAGAGTGAATAACCTGGCAACAGAGGTAAATTTAAGCAGAATACTTGATCTGACTGTTTTATTCTCTTCTATTCTTCATCTCTTGACACATCTCTCTAAACCAATATTTTAGTCATTATGGGATCAATTTTACAGATTAATTTTACAGAATTTTGCAGTCACAGATAAAAGAAATTAAGCATGAAACAACAATATAAAAACACAAATACAGGTCCTTTTCAAAAAATTAGCATATTGTGATAAAGTTCATTATTTTCTGTAATGTACTGATAAACATTAGACTTTCATATATTTTAGATTCATTACACACAACTGAAGTAGTTCAAGCCTTTTATTGTTTTAATATTGATGATTTTGGCATACAGCTCATGAAAACCCAAAATTCCTATCTAAAAAAATTAGCATATTTCATCCGACCAATAAAAGAAAAGTGTTTTTAATACAAAAAAAAGTCAACCTTCAAATAATTATGTTCAGTTATGCACTCAATACTTGGTCGGGAATCCTTTTGCAGAAATGACTGCTTCAATGCGGCGTGGCATGGAGGCAATCAGCCTGTGGCACTGCTGAGGTGTTATGGAGGCCCAGGATGCTTCGATAGCGGCCTTAAGCTCATCCAGAGTGTTGGGTCCTGCGTCTCTCAACTTTCTCTTCACAATATCCCACAGATTCTCTATGGGGTTCAGGTCAGGAGAGTTGGCAGGCCAATTGAGCACAGTAATACCATGGTCAGTAAACCATTTACCAGTGGTTTTGGCACTGTGAGCAGGTGCCAGGTCGTGCTGAAAAATGAAATATTCATCTCCATAAAGCTTTTCAGCAGATGGAAGCATGAAGTGCTCCAAAATCTCCTGATAGCTAGCTGCATTGACCCTGCACTTGATAAAACACAGTGGACCAACACCAGCAGCTGACATGGCACCCCAGACCATCACTGACTGTGGGTACTTGACACTGGACTTCAGGCATTTTGGCATTTCCCTCTCCCCAGTCTTCCTCCAGACTCTGGCACCTTGATTTCCGAATGACATGCAAAATTTGCTTTCATCCGAAAAAAGTACTTTGGACCACTGAGCAACAGTCCAGTGCTGCTTCTCTGTAGCCCAGGTCAGGCGCTTCTGCCGCTGTTTCTGGTTCAAAAGTGGCTTGACCTGGGGAATGCGGCACCTGTAGCCCATTTCCTGCACACGCCTGTACACGGTGGCTCTGGATGTTTCTACTCCAGACTCAGTCCACTGCTTCCGCTGGTCCCCCAAGGTCTGGAATCGGTCCTTCTCCACAATCTTCCTCAGGGTCCGGTCACCTCTTCTCGTTGTGCAGCGTTTTCTGCCACACTTTTTCCTTCCCACAGACTTCCCACTGAGGTGCCTTGATACAGCACTCTGGGAACAGCCTATTCGTTCAGAAATTTCTTTCTGTGTCTTACCCTCTTGCTTGAGGGTGTCAATGATGACCTTCTGGACAGCAGTCAGGTCGGCAGTCTTACCCATGATTGCGGTTTTGAGTAATGAACCAGGCTGGGAGTTTTTAAAAGCCTCAGGAATCTTTTGCAGGTGTTTAGAGTTAATAAGTTGATTCAGATGATTAGGTTAATAGCTCGTTTAGAGAACCTTTTCATGATATGCTAATTTTTTGAGATAGGAATTTTGGGTTTTCATGAGCTGTATGCCAAAATCATCAATATTAAAACAATAAAAGGTTTGAGCTACTTCAGTTGTGTAGTAATGAATCTAAAATATATGAAAGTCTAATGTTTATCAGTACATTACAGAAAATAATGAACTTTATCACAATATGCTAATTTTTTTTTAAAGGACCTGTATATTGCTCCAAATTTAAAAATAAAAGCAACGTTTTCAGAATAGCAAACAATGGTCCCGGATCGAAAAATAATAAGTGCAATTAAAAAGGTAAATATTTAAAATCATATTGCACAAAACTGAAATAGAAATAGAAAAATCATCTGACTTGCACACAAAATCATGTTTTCTTTTGGTTGTATTTTTGTTTTTTCCTCAAAAAAATTTCAAAGAGCCTCATTAACTGCCTGTCGTTTCGTCTTTGCTTTAGTAAGCAATAATGACTGATGACGACTTGAATTAAAAACACAAGAACTGCTTTACTGAAGTTTCGTTTAGAATTTGTACAGGGATGAATTCACTTTGTGTGCACACATACTTAGTTGGTTTTATTCTATCACACTCTCGGCATTATGAGCAACTAATCGTAAAGCTGAACAGCTCAATAAATCACTATAATAACTGCTTCAGTTCTTATTATTGAAAACAATTAATTGAACATTATACAAAGCTTTTTTGACTAATATTAATCTAATTTATTTTACAACATCCTCTCCCCTAAAGAACAACTGCTCATCAACTTAAATCTCTAATGGATATATAAACTGAACAGGTCTTCTTAACACAGTCTCTCTGGATACGAACAGCACAAGATCTAACTTTCATGTCTCTGTCTGGAAACAACTCTTCCATTTTTCATAATTTCCAGGTTTGTCTTGGCATGTTGGCATCTCCGTTGAGAACAATGTCACTCATCTTCAACTCACTAGGTTTCTGTGGGCTGCAGGAATGTGCAGATTTCAGGTCTAGCAAATAGTCTTTTCGTCAGTGATTCCACAGATTGGTCAAGAGTCTGTTTCTGTATCTCCACCTCCTTGCTCCTTACTCACAGTGAGATGATCATGGTCTGCAGAGAATGGTTTTAGTGGCAGTGAAGTTAGTCATTGTGTGGACTTTGCTGTAAATCTCTCTCTCTCTCTCTCTCTCTCTCTCTCTCTATATATATATATATATATATATATATATATATATATATATATACTGAAGTCAACTGTTGTTCATCAGCATCAAGAAAAAGTCTCAAATCTCTCATTTTTGAATCTCAGTTCAGGGTTTCACCAGCCTTTATCAAACTAACCTCATGACTAAAGCTGCACACTTGTGTCACTTTGGTCCAGTACTTCTCAGCCTCAAACATTTCTTCATCAGTCCAACTCACCTCATCTCTTGAGCTTTAACTTGTATTGTGCACAAACCTCTTAATCCAAGCAGTCACCCACAATACCTTCTTCAGTTTATTGTACTTCAGTAAATCTAGCACAGGCTTCATTTCACTTTGGTCGCTGCTGCTGCTGAGTTGCACAGTGATCTGCTGAACTTGTTTTAGTTCATTACTCACATCTTCATCACTTTGATCTTCATCACTCTCTCACAGATTCAGTGTAGTCAGAAATGAAGGTCCTTTCCACCACAGTTTGCTCTTTTTCAGGTTAGATACAGTCAGGCCTCTTGTGAGGAGATCTGCTGGATTGGCTTTGCCTTTACAGTGAGATCACATTGCAGGGTTGGTTAAGGACTGTATTTTAGTAATTTTAGTCACTCTGTTTGACATAAACTGTCTCTGATCCTGGTTTCTCAGTCTCCGGTGCAAGGTCATTCATCGTTGTCTTCCATTTATTCTACATCTCTGGACAGTTTATCGTCTTTTTACAAAGGTCCATGCCAGCTGTGGACATAATCTGTATGGCATCAGAAGTTATGGAGAAAGCATTCTCAGCATCACTTGCACTTGAGATGAAGTCATCCACATAAACTGATTCCTTTATTATCTTCACTACCTCATGAAGCTGGGCTTTATATTCCTTCAAATGTTTTCTGACAGTTGCGGTGAGGAGAAATGGGCTGGAGAGACTCCAAACACCAGCCTCGTCATCCATAACACACGCAGCTTCTCACATGAGTCTTCATGAGGCGGTGCAGAGAGCCAGAGGAAACACACCACATCTCTGTTCTTCTCAGCAAAAGAAATCTGCAAGAAATCCTTTTTGATATCCACTGTCAGTGCAATCGAGATTTTGCAGTCTGATTTTTATTAATATACTGAGCAGATCTGGGTTCAGGTTAGGACCAGTAATAAGACAGTCATTAAGTGATGGAGAGCCAGTGTCATGTGATGAAGAATCAAGCACTACTCTGAGCTTGTTGTTACCTGATCTTCACAGAGAACAGCATGATGAGGCATGTAGTATTTGTAACCTTCTCTTAAGGACCTCAAATCTTTTCTTTGCAATCCTGTCATTATCTGGGAGTTCTGGCTTGTCAGGTCGCCACAGCAGCTCAACTTCATATTGTTCATCTTTGTACTAAGTTGTCTTTTTAAACTTGTGAAGAGCCTCCTCTTCCTCAAGACTGTATGTCTTCTTCATGGTGATACTCAAGAGACTCTATTTGACCAGAAGGCTTTCAGACGCTCTGAAACCAGTGTCTCTTCAGTAACTTGTGTTTGCATGCAGGCTGCATCTGCAACAATGGACACTTTGACTGGACCCTGCACTGACCATCCAAAGATGCTCTCAGTACTATGGTACGGTCTAAATCCTCACTGTAAATCCTCACAGATATAATTTTTCTCTAAGAAGGAATATAGTTGTGAGGATACTACCTTTTGTGGTATCAGTCTGTAATGAATTAATTATTTGGGATCAAGTTGTGATTTTGTAATGAGATGCTTAATAACAGCCACTTTGAAGGTTTTTGGGGCATATCCTAAATGACAATGACAAATAATAATATTCATAAGAGGATCTGTGACTTCTGAAAGCACCTTTTTTAGTAGCTTAGATGGTATAGAGTCTAACAAACATGTACATGTTGTTGGTTTAGATGATTTAACAAGCTTATTCAATTCTTCCTCTCCTATAGCAGAAAATGAGTGGAATTGTTCCTCAGGGGATCTATAGCACACTATCTGATGTGATACTGCAGCTGACGGCTGCATGGTTATAGTTTTTTTCTCTAATGGTATCGATCTTGGAATTAAAGAAAGTCATAAAGTCATTACTGCTGTGCTGTTGGGCAATGTCTATGTTTGCTGATTATTTATTTTGGTTAAATTAGCCACTGTGCTGAATAAATACCTGGGGTTGTGTTTGTTTTCTTCTAAAAGAGATGGAAAGTAAGCAGATCTAGCAGTTTTTAGTGCTTTTCTATAATATAAATACTTTTCTTCCATGCAATGTGAAGCACCTCTAGTTTTGTTTTCTTCCAGCTGTGCTCCATTTCCCGGGCTGCTCTCTTTAGGGCATGAGTGAGCTTGTTATACCACAGTGTCTGACTGCTTTCCTTAATCTTCCTTAAGCGTAGGAGAGCAACAGTGTCTGAAGTGGTGGAAAAAACAGAGTCAATAGTTTTGTTACATCATCAAGATTTTCTGAGCTATTGGATATGCTGAGGAATTGAGACAGCTCAGGAAGATTATTTAGAAAGCAGTCTTTTGCATTAGAAGTGATGGTTCAACCATATTTGTTACAAGGAGCTGAATTTGCAGGTTTAGCTATATGGAGAATATACACAAGAGACTAGATAATGATCTGAGATATCATCACTCTGCTGCAGAATGTCTATGCCATTAACATCAATTTGGTGTTGATCGTATTAAATCTAAAGTATGTTTACGACAATAAGTAGATCCTGACGTGTTTTCAAAAAAATTGTTAGAATGTCTATAATGCTGATCCCAATGCATATTTTTCATTGTCAACATGAATATTAAAATCACCAACAATTAAGACTTTATCTGCGACCATCACTAGCTCAAACAGAATATCAGCAAATTCTTTAATAAAAGTCTTCATGGTGCGCTGGTGGCCTGTATACAGTAGCCACAGAGGATCACAGAGGATTTATCATCAACACTTATTACTCTAGATAATGTTATATGAAGCATCATTACTTCAGACAAATCATACTTGAAACCAAACCTCTGAGAAATACTGAAAATATCACTATAAATTATAGCAACACCTAATACTTTTTAGCTTTTGCATGTGGCTCATGCTTATAACAGTAATCTTGAGGGGTTGACTCATTTAAAATAATGTAATCATCTGGTTTTAGCCAGGTTTCTGTCAAACAGAGCACATCTAGGTTATGATCGGTGATCATATCATTTACAAAAGGGAAAGAAAGGGATCTAATATTTATTAAGCCAAGCTTTATCATTTGTTTATCTTTGTTTTGTTTAGCTTTTATATTAATCGATTGACAACAAGAACAACACTCATTGCTCATGACTGAATAACATTTGTGTTCACAAGGATCACTCTATGTTTAATGAAAACAATGCAATTTTATTTTACATTTGATTATTCAATTTCTGCACATGAACATCCTGCTTTTTTGTGCTATTGCTTATAGTTCGCTTATTGTTAAATGTATCTGGTATTGACAATTTTGCTGTTATTCATCCAAAGTGTATCTTATATAAAGGGTCACAGGAGTATTGAATGATTATTGAAGTACAGCAGAGTAATATAGTGATGTATTACTATAATTATAATTAATAATGACTATATATAATATAGTCCTGAGGAAAGAGGATAAGGGAATGATCTGATTTCTGCAAACCTAAAATGTTCTATTTTCACAAAGAAAAGTTTTACTTGCTAACCAAAAACAAATGTTACAAACACATGTCCAATGTTTTAAAATCATAAAGAAATGCAACAGTAAGTCAATTCTAGTTCAAATTCTGGTCGGGAAGTAATCATTCGGAACTATTTGCAAATAATATTTAAAATATGCACACATCCACTTTTATTTGCATATGGAAAAGCGTTTTTTGTTATAACGTTTCTTGTCTTGTCACTTTCAGATTACATAAAAATTACATAAATCGCATAAATTATAATATCCATATTTACGAAAAAAACTGTTTAAATCACAGGAATGTGCGCTCTGTGTCAGTGAACCATAAACCCCGCCCACTTTTACTTGATTGGCCATCTCAGTAATTTTGACATTGACGAGCGTTAGAGAGACAGCAGCCTAAACATGTCACTTTTACCTAAACATTGTTTTCCTAACAACAGACAGAGCGCTGTGTAATGGTGTACAGTAGAGCAGTGCAAACACAAAACTGGGATCCACAGATAGTGTCGCGCGTAGAGAATGCATGTGACGTCACTGGCAGAGGACGCGCAGGTGAGTCGACGCTGCAGGTAACTTTCGCTTTCATATTTCTCCGGAAGGACGTGTTTTCTTTAATATGTGTTTGATATCTTTATTTGTAAAGAAATGAAGTGATTTCGTTGCTGTTTCGTGTGATTCATTTGATCATTTGTGTTAACATAAGACTAACATTGTGTATTTGAGTGAACATCACCGTCGTTCTGCTGTTTCTCCGACTCTCAGGATCCGTTCAGCTGAATTATTTGTTTGTCATTTCCACCCAGAGTAAGTGTTGGAGATCTCACTCTTCTGTCTGTTCAGCTTCATCATGGATGACCCACAAACACCCCGAGATGAAGATGTTTCTCCAGGATGCAGGTACATTGATTAGATAGGCCTATATTAACCCTAAAAAGGCCAGGACAATAGAGGCATCAGGAAATTAATTAATTGCTATTTCGATTTTATTAGAACACAGATAATACAAATTAGTGATATTTATTTATTTATTTATTTATTAAAAAATAGTTTTATTTTTACATTTTAATGTATCCCCCATGTCGCCTTTTTGCGTGTAAAAACTGATTGAAAACAGAATGCTTGTTTGGCGATCTGTGTTACAATATTTTAGCTAAAAAAAATTAAATATTTTTCGTAATAATGTGTTAAACAATAATGTCTATTTATGAATATGTTGGCCTACTGAATCATATTTAATACACAAATAACTAGGGCCTATAAATTATTAACATGATCAAAACTTTGCTCATAAACCTGTTGTACATGATCTACGTCATGCCCTCTGCTTGATAGGTCATGCATTTTTTTAAGTAAATAATTTTTGCTTTGACATCTTCCATAATTTTTTATATTGTGAATGTAAGAATAACTTTTATATTGTTAGTAATAATTCAAGTTGAACATGTCCAGCTTGGGTTTTGCTGATTATGCATATGTCATTTTTGTATGTTAAAAAACGATTAATGTTTATTTTCTTGTAAGCTTAAAAAAGTAAATGTTGAACATGACATGACATGATCTCTCAATAATCAATGAATTGTAATAAATTGCATATATGAGCCATACAGTCTTGATGCATAAAATACGATACTAAACAAAAACACATATGCAAAGAATATATGTTTTTGTAGGTTTTTATACTCAAGTTTCATGTTTTTGTTGAATTTCTTATTTCATAGATACATATACAGTCTGTGTGTGTGTATGTGTATATACATGCCTGAAAAAAATCTATGTATTGTTAAGATAAAACTAAATTCAGTATTGCTAACTAAATGAATAATAATTTAATGATTTACAATAAATTGTAATTTAAAAGTTTAAAGTATTGAACTGATTTTCTAAAATAGGCTACAAAGTATTAAGTCTATAGGCCACAGAGTGTATATGTAAAAATATCTTGATTTACACCCCTTAATGGGCGATGAATACCCTGAGAGACAAACATTTAAAGGCGGATTATGAAAAATGTAAAAACTAAATTAATAACATTTCAACATAAACATATGCTAATGCTTAACAACAACTTTTTAAACATGGAAGTCCACTAAACATATTGTAAATATGTGAAATACATCAACTTTTATGTGAGGGTTTTACAGGCCTAATGATGTTTTTAAATGCTCCCTGTGAGTGAAACAAATAATTTTTTTTTAAAACAAAATACAATATAACCTCCTTACATGAATGTCATTAAATGTGTTCAGCAGAAGATATCAGAGTCAGAGCTGTGTGTGATATTTATCTTGTGTTTTTGTTTTATAGGTATTCATGTTATTATGGTATTCATATTAGTTGTTATGCCTCTATGAAAGAACTTTAGCTTATACTTGCTGTATCAACATAGTAATGCAGAAAATGTAATATTTTTGTAGATTAACAGTTAATATTTATACAGTAATTCAAAGGATTCTTTGTTATAGTTCAGTTCATCAGAAGAGATCAGAACCAGAGCCCAGCTGTGTGTCTATGAAGAGTGACGAGTCTATAGATAATCCACAATATTTCAGGTACAATATTTCATTAACTGACTTGATTGAAATATTTGTTACGGTGTTTTATCATCTGATTATTTCATTATTTCAAGTCTATAAAGGTAATTACTGTACCTTTAATTTCTCTGTTATAGTTCAGATCATCAGAAGAAATCTGAACCAGAGCCCAGCTGTGTGTCTATGAGGAGTGATGCTTCTTTGCTGCGTCCAATTGATTTAAAGAGTGATGACACAAGGTTTACTCTCCATTATTAAATTGTTTTGTAATAGATCTGATTATAGTATGATATTTTAAATTAATTATTAATTCATTTTTTATAAAAATCTAACCTGACTGTTATTAAGGTAATGAGAAAAATGTCACCAATGTTAGAGTCTTTGATTCTTGATTTAAGGTCAATCCTGCCACCCAGATCAGTAACAAAACCCATCTGTAAGAAATATGACCAGCTTATGAATCAACCACAAGACAGCACATATCCTGGTGTAAGGTAAACTGGGATTTTTTTAATGCAGTGTATCATCACACATTACTCAAATACAGGGGCGGCTGGCCCATGGTGGGCGATAGTGCATCGCCCTCCTTGAGCCACACGAAAAAAGAGAGGAGAAAAAGACTCTTATTTTGCTAGTCCTAGTCTGCATATTACTGTACAATCAACAGCCTGAATGTCACTTTCCAACCTAAAACCCCGCCCCCTTGGGGCGATCTCAGTCAGATTGAAAATCGCCCCAGCCGGTCTCATAGAGTTATATTGTGAGATTTTTTTTTTCAAATTTTGAACCCTACAATGCATTTCAATGGGCACCGGGAGGGCTCGCCCCAACGTGATTTCGTAATACGCACTGATGCGTGCTCGAAGATGTACAGCACGCAAGCGTAGCGAGACGTCTGAATGCATCGGCCATGCTTTCAATGGAGAGGGAACTTGTCAGGAACATGCCTGATTTTAATGAGAGGGTAATTGATCACTTTGCCTGCTTAAAAGAGAAGCGAGCAAAATTTCAATACAAGTGATGTGTGTTATTAAATGGTGAATTGTTTATGTTATCACGGCCGTAGCCAGCTATGAGGTCACCGAGGTCCAGACCTCGGTCATTTTTTATATTCAAAAATAAAATGTCAAGCTCTTCGAATGATTATTTAGCCGTTTAAACCACCTCATATCACATGAGTGTTTGCTGCGAGAAGCTAGCGCAGTGAAAGGGGCTTGAGAACGCGTTGAGTGAGAGCGCGGGTGCAGCGGCCTCCGTTTGTTGCCAGATCCACCTATTATACGTGTTTTTTGACTCGTTTGTCCAATTTAGTGTGACACTTTGGGACGTTTATAAAGTGGAAAGTTGAACGTTAGTTTTATGTCAGTGTCATTATTCTAACGTTATTTTTATAACTTGTTATAAAATAAAAATTCCCTCAGCTAAAAAAAACGAACTTTCCATGTAAAACATTATACTGAATAAAAAATCTTTCACAATCATCTACATGTCTGTCTATTTTGAAGTTTAGGCTATATGTAGTGCATTTGTGGGTGTTATTATAGCACAATTCTTAACACCTCACTAATTTTCAAACCCTGGTTACAGCCTTGTATGTTATATGTTGTATTCTCCAAATGTTGAATTTTAAATAGTTGTATTGATTGCATATTGGCAGCCAAATTTATACTGAATATGTTCTGGAAAGATTTGATTAATTACAGTTTTAATATGAGAAATAAAAAGTCTTTAATTGTAAAGCAGTATGGCTTTTTTTTTTTTACTCTTAGAGGGCAAACTAGTTGATGACAATGTGTCTCTTGATGGCCATGGTGGAAGTGTTTCAGTGTATTTGAGACCATTGCGATAAATTTAATATAGCTATTCAAAATACTGTACAGTTTGTACAATTCATGCCTGATGTTGCCATCTAGGAACAGGGAAACCAAATCAAACAATGCAATGTAATGCTGTAAAGTTGGCTATCTGAATTTTATCATAATTTTACCCATTAAAGCGGTTATCTTTGCCAAAATCGGAACAGTTGCCCCCCCAGAGATATTTGTCAGGAGCCGCCACTGCTCAAATACATCATTAATAACTGACACATTTCATAAACAATATGATATGTTCAGTGTCTCATAACACTGAAAAAAATAATACATTTACCTCTGTAACTCATGTAATAATGTGGTGTTTAAATTTTCCAGGCATAAAGTTCTCAACACGTTTAGATCAAATCTGATGAAGAAGTTTGAGCGTCTGTATGAGGGAACAGCGACGCAGGGAAAGCCAACACTCCTGAATGAGATCTACACAGAGCTCTACATCACAGAGAGTGAGAGTGGAGAGATCAGTAATGAGCATGAGGTGAGACAGATTGAGACACAATCCAGGAGAACAGCAACAGAGGACACAGCCATCAAATGCAGTCACATCTTTAGACCTTTACCTGAACAAGACAAAGCCATCAGAACTGTGCTGACAAAGGGAGTCGCTGGCATTGGAAAAACGGTCTCTGTGCAGAAGTTCATCCTGGACTGGGCTGAAGGGAAAGAGAATCAGGACGTCCAGCTCATATTTCCACTTCCTTTTAGAGAAATCAATCTAATGAAGGACAAACCACTCAGTCTTTCAGATCTTCTACATGTATTTTTTCCTGAAACTAAAGGAATGCGAATATTCGGTGATGAATATAAAGTTCTGTTCATCTTTGATGGTCTGGATGAGTGTCGTCTGTCTCTGGATTTTCAGAGAGATCTGAGGTTGTGTGACGTCAGTGAATCAGCCTCAGTGGATGTGCTGCTGATGAACCTCATTGTGGGGAATCTGCTTCCCTCTGCTCTCATCTGGATCACCTCCAGACCAGCAGCAGCTGATCTCATCCCCTCTGAGTGTGTCCATCGAGTGACAGAGGTACGAGGATTCAATGAGCCACAGAAGGAGGAATACTTCAGGAAGAGAATCAGTGATCACAGTCTGGCCAACAGGATCATCTCACACCTGAAGTCATCCAGGAGCCTCTACATCATGTGCCACATCCCAGTGTTCTGCTGGATCTCAGCCGCTGTTCTAGAGAAGATGTTGAGTCCAGCAGAGAGTGGAGAGATTCCCAAGACTCTTACTCAAATGTACACACACTTCCTGATCCTTCAGACCAACATCAAACGTGAGAAGGACTATGAGAAGAAGGTGACAGATGAAGACATGATCCTCAAACTGGGGAAAGTTGCTTTTCAGCAGCTTGTGAAAGGAAACCTGATCTTCTATGAGAAAGACCTGAGAGAGTGTGGCATTGATGTGACAGAAGCATCAGTGTACTCAGGACTGTGCACTCAGATCTTCAGAGAGGAGTTGGGCTTGTATCAGGGGAAAGTCTTCTGCTTTGTTCATCTGAGCATTCAGGAACATCTTGCAGCTCTATATGTGCACCTCTCCTGGACAAACCACAAAATAAATGTATTTGAACAAATCACCAAACAGAGATTTCAGTCTGAAATGAAGAAATACTTTCAGCTCAGTTCATCAGAACATGTTTCATTATCTGAGCTTCATCAGAGAGCTATAGATGAAGCTCTGCAGAGTAAAAATGGACATCTGGATCTTTTCCTGCGGTTCCTTCTGGGTTTGTCAGTGGAGTCTCATCAGATTCTCCTACAACGAATAATGAAGATGAAAAGAAGCAGCTCTGACAGCAATGAGAAAACAGCTGAGTTCATCAAAGAGATGATCAGGACCATTGACTCTCCAGAGAAATCCATCAATCTGTTCCACTGTCTGAATGAACTGGGTGATCATTCACTAGTGGAGGAAATACAACGGTATCTGAAATCTGGAACAATAAAGGAAGCCAATCTCTCTTCATCTCAGTGGTCAGCTGTAGTTTTTGTGTTGTTGACATCAGAAGAGGAACTGAATGAGTTTCGTCTTGATAAATTTGTTAAAGCAAATAATAAGTCTGGAAATATGAAAGTTCTTCAGAAGTTGCTGCCTGTGATTAAAGAATCCAGATCAGTTCAGTAAGTATTTATGAGAACAATCACTTCACTGGTAAAACATTAAGAAAATCAAAGTTAAAAGCTCCTAAATTCTAAGTGCTGTAGTTATTATTTTAGTGGTCTGCTAAAGTGATATATATATATATATATATATATATATATATATATATATATATATATATGTATGTATGTATGCATTTTACAGAATGGCATCTGGAATGACAAGCGCTAGACTCAAACTTATATTAAACACATGAACTATCTGACAGTTCACGGTCCAACGTGTGGATTATTGTTAAAACAGTTAGAAGAGGAATAACATTAATTTAACTGTTACTCAATAACAATAAAATTTTACCTAATTAATATATAAATGCTGATTTAATCCAGTCTTCACTTTTGTGTGTGTGTGTGTAAGTGTTAATTTTCCCATGAAACTTACATGTGCATTTTTTTCTCAAGGTATGAATTTATTTAATTATATTGCAATTGTAAGTTGTTGTTTATGACAGCAAGTTGTTTGATAGTGTTTCACATGTATGATTTTCATCTCTCTATAGGTTGAATTATTGTGGTGTCACAGATGAAGGTTGTGCTGCTCTGGCTTCAGCTCTGAGATCAAACCCCTCACACCTGAGAGAACTGGATCTGTCTGAGAATAAACTAGGAGATTCAGTGAAGCTGCTTTCTGATGTACTACAGAATCCTCACTGTAAACTGGAGACACTGAGGTAAGATCATATATGACTCCCACATGCTATTTAGTGAATAATGCCATCAAGACAGATCTGCATAAGACAGATATTTCGCTTAAAATACAGATATAGTGCATACAGGAAATGTTATTTATCATGCTTGAATGAGACCTTTTTTCAATGTTTTATGATCATGTTTAGTGTTTTGTGACATTTTAGACTTCTGTCCAATGATCAATCAAACATTGACCTGTGCTTTAAGTTTGTACTTTAACTTTAATATTAGATTCACAGCTAAACTGATCTGATCTGAGAGAGTGAAGAGTGTGTGATTGTTCTCTACAGGTTGTGGGATTGTGGCGTCACAGATGAAGGTTGTGCTGCTCTGACTTCAGCTCTGAGATCAAACCCCTCACACCTGAGAGAACTGGATCTGTCATGGAATAAACTAGGAGATTCAGTGAAGCTGCTTTCTGATGTACTACAGAATCCTCACTGTAAACTGGGGATACTGAGGTAAGATCATATATGACTCCCACATGCTATTTAGTGAATAATGCCATCATGACAGATCTGCATAAGACAGATGTTTTGCTTAAAATACAGATATAGTGCATACAGGAGATGTTATTTATCATGCTTGAATGAGACCTTTTTTCAGTATTTTATGATCATGTTTAGTGTTTTGTGACATTTTAGACTTCTGTCCAATGATCAATCAAACATTGATTTGTGTTTTAAGTTTGTACTTTATCTGTAATAATGGCTTCACAGCTAAACTGATCTGATCTGAGAGAGTGAAGAGTGTGTGATTGTTCTCTACAGGTTGAGTGATTGTGGCGTCACAGATGAAGGTTGTGCTGCTCTGACTTCAGCTCTGAGATCAAACCCCTCACACCTGAGAGAACTGGATCTGTCATGGAATAAACTAGGAGATTCAGTGAAGCTGCTTTCTGATGTACTACAGACTCCTCACTGTAAACTGGAGAAACTGTGGTAAGATCATATATGACTCACTGTAAAGTAAACTGTATCTGAAATAAATTTGAAAACTTAGAACACTTTTAAAGAACAAAACTACAAATCCAACAACAAAACAAATTTTAAACACAATGGTAAATCTGAACACATAAGACAGAAAACACAGGTGTGAATGTTTGTGTGTCTGTTTGTGAGTCCTGCGATGAACTGGCCATCCATTCAGAGAGTCCCTCACCTGAGACCTGAGATGCTGGAATAGACTCCAGCCCCAAACCTGCAGAGGATAAAGCAGATTGGAAAATGGAGAGATGTTATTGCGTAATGTTTTGTAATGGAATGCAATACACAAATAATATCTCACCATGAGGGTGATCCCAGATTTTACTATCTTTGATGATGGAGGAGAAACCTGTAAAACACACACACACACACACACACACACACACACACACACACACACACACACAATCACTCCACCATACTAATACAGATCTAAGTAGTGAATAGTGTCATTAATAAAACAAATTTAGCATTAAAAGAGACATATATCTATATCAGCTAAATATTTATATTCCTTGAATGAGACTTTGGATGTTTAATGATCATGTTTTGTCTTCTGTGACAATTTAGACTTCTGTCCAATGATCAATCAAACATTTTAATAATAGATTCACAGCTAAACTGATCTGATCTGAGAGAGTGAAGAGTGTGTGATTGTTCTCTACAGGTTGAGTGATTGTGGCGTCACAGATGAAGGTTGTGGTGCTCTGGTTTCAGCTCTGAGATCAAACCCCTCACACCTGAGAGAACTGGATCTGTCATGGAATAAAGTAGGAGATTCAGTGAAGCTGCTTTCTGATGTACTACAGAATCCTCACTGTAAACTGGAGATACTGAGGTAAGATCATATAACTCCCACAGGAAGGTGCCATAGAATGGAAAACTGAATTTACCTTGTCATAGTTGAATAATAACATTTTTGTACATGGATATGACATACCTGTGAGTCTCAAACACTGTTGTTCCCTCCTCCTCCTCCTTATATAAATCTGGTGTTTACAAAAGACCACTGAAAAATAGGCTAATCCTAACATAACAGCGACTATGACGTAATAGTCTCGGGATCATTAATAGTTATGCCCCCAACATTTGCTTAGCTCAATCAATCGAAGTTCTGCATCTAAGCTATTGTGAAAAAACAAAAGCTAGGACAATAGCGGAAAAGGCAGATCACAGGAATAAATGTTATGTTCCAGGTTGTGCAGGGGATGTTAAGTGCAGGGATGGGTTGGAGTCTGTACTCAGAAAGTCAAGGAAAACAAATAAGGTGTTCTTATAAAATAAAGCCAGCCACTGAAGGGACATGGTTGGCTTATTGCTAGCGGTAGCCTGTTACAATGCAGTACATAAGATTTCACTTACCACATAAAAGGAGAGATTACTGCGCGGATGATGGTGAATGATTTACAGAACCTGAGCATCAATAACAAGCATCTAAACTTGTAAAATATGTGGCAAGTACTGCCGCTGTAGTATAACGTTAACCAGAGCACGTGCGATCACAAAAGTAAAAGTAAAATGATCGTACAATCAAACCAGCAGTTTCAATGACCTGCATATTAATAGTGGCTCAAGCTCATGATTAAATGTATATTTTCCTCTGTGTGTGAGCTACTGAAATAAGCCGCTCTGGGATACAGCCAATCAGAGCAGAGCTCATCATTAATATTCACGAACCTTCTAAATAAGGTAATAACAAACCATTACATTCTAGGGACAAATCCTAGGGTTGTAAATGGACTTGTAAAACCGTTTCTGGAGAATTTTTGTCCTTTCCTATGCCATATACCTTCTATGTAGATATCAGACAACAATTTTAAATATTGTATCAATGCATTCTATGGCACCTTTAAAGAAAACATGAAGTGTTCAGCCTCAGCTATAGTATTAAAATAAAGATCATTGCAAAAGTCATTGGTTCTGCTGTTCACTGTAGTTTATATGTAGATGATCTCTGTATTTGTTACAGAAGTAAGTACATGAATACCATCAAGTGAAAAATCCAACTGAAGATAAAATACAATCTTGGTCAACACAGAACAGTTTCAAGTTTTCACAAACAAAAACAGTTTGTATGCATTTCTGGCAGTCAGGGGCCACTTATGCTTTTAGGAGGCACGCTAACATTTGTTATGATTATTTTTCAGTCATTTTTCACTTTTTCATTAATGTTTTCTCTAGAAGCAAACTAATAATCTAATAAAACAAGTTCAGCTCAAATTAATGACATTATGTCCTTAGGATTTTTTCTCTTAATTTTAAGTGCAAATGGGAAAATTATGAAAATGTGTAAATAAAAAGTGGTCTCTCAAATACACCACAAGTAATATACAGTAATATACAGAATAAGCTGTATTGATTACTTGATTTGTGCTGATTTGTCTTTGGGAATGACAGACCATTTATTTTAATTATAAGACAAAAGTGCATTTTATCAAACATTTACCACAATCAATTTGTTACATTTATCTCATTTCATTAACAAAATAAATTTCTTTAATTTAAGAAATTCATGTTACACGTTCTCTTGCAGCAGCTGATTCTTTGTATTCCGACGATTCACGCCTGCTTTAACTTATATGCAGATTCAAGCATCATTACTGTCGCCTGCAGGACAAACTGTGTATTGCACCCGAAAATGCTTTGTTGTAGTAAAAAAAAAATCCAGAAATCCCAGTTTTAAAGGGGTCATCTGATGCCCATTTTCCACAAGTTGATTTGATTTATTTGGGTCTTAATGAGAAGTCTATAACATACTTTACTTAAAATTTCTCAGTGTTAGTGTAAAAAACAGTTTTTACCTGGTCAAAATTAGCCCTTTTCAGAGCGAGTAGTTTTGTTGCATTTGCCTTTAAATGTTAATGAGCTCTGCTCGCCCCGCCCCTCTCTTCTGTAGGGAGTGACAAGCTGTAATGTTTACTTTAGATGCATTTAGCCACAAAACTTGCTAACTATAGCACATTATTAAGAAAGGTGATTTGCAATGATGCATTAAAAACCCTTATACTCACTTCTGCTGTGGGTGAAGCTGCATCACAAATTATTTGTGTGAACAAAGACGCATTTATGTAGATCTCCAAGGCGCATTTCCTTTCTAAAACAAAAGTAACTTTAATCCTCTGCGTCTTCAGAGGCTCAGATGTCAGGAGTAAAAGATGACTGCTTTGTTCATTAACACATTATTAGATGAAACAACAAAACACCTCAATCGAGATCCATCTTTATATCACTATGAAAATATATCTTAAACTTATCGACGCATCATCCAAGTGGATGCTGCACACTGTTGATGGTTGAGGAGAGATCCCCTATATGATTGTAAAGCGCTTTGGGTGTACGGCAATACACAATGAAAGCGCTATATAAATGCATCATCATTCATTCATTCATTCATTCATCTCTGAGTATTTGTTCAGTTCTGAAGCACATGACAGTTCCAAACAGCACCACTGAGCATCAACATGCATAAACCTCAATCTATCAGCAGCAGTATGAGGCAATGCTTGTCATCATATCTCCTCTCCTGCTTCAATAACAAACCACAGACACTTCAACAGCAACTCAGATTGTGTGATTGTTCTCTACAGGTTAAGGGATTGTGGCGTCACAGATGAAGGTTGTGCTGCTCTGGTTTCAGCTCTGAGATCAAACCCCTCACACCTGAGAGAACTGAATCTGTCTGGGAATAAACTAGGAGATTCTAGTAGGAAGTTACTCTCTTATCTGAAGAACGATCCACATTATAAACTGGAGACATTATTCTTTTGTGAGTGTTTGTTTATTTAAAGTTTCTAAATTGAGTAACAGACCTTCTGTGTGTGTAATTGGAAAATATTAGACAATAATTCAGCTCCACATTAGTCTCTGTACTTTAAACTGTGTTTAATTTTGTGATGTGACCGATTTATGAATATTATGAATACTTTCATCTCTTACAGATTTTCTAAATGATAGTAGTTGTTGATCATTCACTGTTATTAATCAATGATCAGTTTATTCATAGCTCTGTAATATAATTATACTATATGTTTTTCTGAGCTGGATCAGCTGATGTGATGTGACAGCAGTATTGTCTCATACTCATATGTAACTGTCTGTGTGTTTTATTGCAGGACTCTCAGTATTTAGACATCAGTCCAGTTTTCTCAGGATGAGCTGATGGTGAATAAGGAGCCGCTACAGAGACGTCACAGTCTCACAATCAACAGAGACTGAGTGGTGGAACCCCAAAAAAGACGGGGTCTTTCTTTAAAAAATTCTTTATGCCATTTTTTCAGTAGATGTTTTTTAAGAACTTTTCTCACTATAACATTAATGGGTAGAACTTAATGTAAAACATTGTCCTGAATTTGTTGTACTCCCATTTGTAAAATACAAATACATTGTTTTATAAAGAAAGCAGAAAATAGGTTCAGGCTCAGAATGACAGAAAGACTCATCTGATATAATCTAGAGATGACAGACTGAAGATGTGCGATATAATATCACATCTATTTATTGCCAAACTTTATAGAGACTTTAAAGAGTCATTACCCCATACAAAACTCAGATAAACACTGTCAGTTTATAGAATATTTTGTTTCCCAGCAGTGACTGTCCACTTGAGAAACAGACTTGATTACAGATGCATTTAACCCATATTGGGCTCATATTATAAGACATAAAAGCCTGATGCAACAAATATGACATGTAATACAAACACTTTATTTAAGCCAATCCCTAATCCTAACTCTATTTATTGAATAATAATTAATATAACCCAGTACTTAAATGTATAATTATACTGTAACAAGGACACATTAAAATAAAGTGTATGTTTTAGTACATTGTCTAAAGGTTCAATAAACTGTTTAGTTTTAAAAATGTTGATTTTTCTGACTACTTGACTTTACAGGGTCAAAAAAAGAATGAATACCCTGGCAACAGAGGTAAATTTAAGTAGAATACTTGATCTGACTGTTCTATTCTCCTCTGTATTTCTTGATACATGAACCCCTGAAATACTCTCTAAACCTGATGCAATAACAAACAAGATGATTTGACTGCTTGTACTGTCTGTTAACTCCTTAGGCTTCTCCTTGTTTTTATATTTTAGACATAATGGGATAAATTTTACAGCAAAAGTATTGCAGTCACACATAAAAATTTAATAAAATATGCATGAAACCACAATATAAATACACAAAAATATATTGCTCTAAATTTAAAAAATAAAAGCAAAGTTTTCAGAATAGCAAATAATGGTCTCAGATCAAAAAATAATAAGCAAAATCAAAAATGTTAATATTTAATATCATATTGCACAAAACTGAAATAAAAATACAAAATCGTGTTTTCTTTGGTTGTATTTCTCTGTTTTTGTGCTCTCAGACATTTTCTGCTTGTGTTTTTATTATTTTTGTTTGCTTATGCTGTTTTTCCTTTCATTCTTGTTTCCACACTCTGGGAACTCTCATACACCCAGCACAAAGCGGCACCAGGCATGACCAAAGTATTTTGAGTCTTCGTTTTCATGTCCTGTGCCACATCGTTTAAATAACCAATACATTGGTGTCCATTCGTGTGCCCATGAGCGTGTTAATCTGAAAACAAGGAATGTTTAGGCGCATTGTTGGCACGTAGCTATATTTTGAGGCAACTGACATAGACTGTTATTTTTCTTTTTTTTTTTGGTTTCACTTTTGCTTTTCGAACCTTTGCTTAGGCTGGGTATACACTAAAAGATTTTTCAAATCTTATAAGATCTTTAAAATGTGAAAGACCACAAACATGAGGTGAAAAAATCATTTTGCTCCCATAGTGTGTGGTTTGCCACGATGACAAAGACAGCACACCACACACCAACAGATTTTCAACCAGAGTCCCGATGTCTTGAGATTTGAGAATAAATGTCTCACAACAGTTCTACAAGAGCTTTATTTTTTATTTTCAAGCTTTGTTTATTCATATTGAAATCAATTGACAGATAATATTGTTTGGAGAAAGGTTTGGTTAATACCTAATCAATATTTACTGTAATTACAAAAAGGGGTAAGGAAGTATCATTTAAAATTATACACAGGATTTACCCAGAAAAATATTATTTGGTCAAATTAAAATCTGAAATTGATTTTAGTTGCTCCTTTTTATGTCAGTTGCCCTGAAACATTTATTTTGGCATTGTCCTTTTTGTAAAACTATTTTGGCAAAATATCTGTGATTTTTTTTTTTATTGTACAAAATATTGATAATCATTTTGTTTTGTTATGGAAATAATAATGTATTGTATTATTTATTCCCCCATACATCAGGATTTCCAATCATAAATATTCAACATGTTCGCGATCGGGGCGCCTTCAACGTTCTTCCAACCAGATTCAGTCACTCTTAACACACCTTACACCACAAGGACATCTGATAAAATAATCTTTAGAACTACCAAGATAATCAGACATTACCTAGGATTGTCGAAAGGGGAGAAATTGGCCCAAAATCAGCCGATTTTCTTGTGGTGTATACCCAGCTTTAGTAAGCAATAATGTCTCATGACAACTTGAATTAAAAACAAAAGAACTGCTTTACTGAAGTTTCGTTTAGGATTTATACAGGGATGAATTCACTTTGTGTTCACACACATACTCAGTTCTTTTTATTCTATCACACTCTCAGAACTGAACAGCATTATGAGCAACTATTCTTAAAGACTAACAGCTCAATAAATCACTATATTAACAGTTTCAGTTCTTATTATTGAAAACGATTAATTAAACATTATACCAAGCATTTATGACTAATATTAATCTAATTTATTTTACAACATCCTCTCCCCTAAAGAACAACTGCTCATCAATATCTAATGGATATATAAACTGAACAGGTCTTTCTTAACACAGTCCTTCTGGATACGAACAGCACAAGATCTAACTTTCCCATCTCTGTCAGGAAAGAAGCTCTTCCATTTTTCCTAATTTCCAGGTTTGTCTTGGCATGTTGGCTTCTCCGTTGAGAACAATGTCACTCATCTTAAACTCACTCACTGTAAAAAATTTGCTGTAGTTCTGCAGCTGGTTGCCAGTAACTTACTGTAGATTTTTAATTTATGTTATTTACTGGCAACAGTTTGTTCAAAGTTAAATGAACATTAAACATTAACAAGTCTTTGTCTTTACAGAATAAAACTATAAAATAACAACCTACTGCAAAGCATTCTGGGAACCAGAAACCTTCATCAACCTTTTTCTGTTTTTTTCCTTCAGATTTTGGTTCCCAGAATGCTTTGCATGTGGCTGTTATTTTAGTTTTATTCTGTAAAGATAAAGACTTGTTAATGTTTAATGTTCAATTAACTTTGAACAAACTGTTGCCAGTAAATAGCATAAATTAAAATCTACAGTAAGTTACTGGCAACCAGCTGCCAGTAATACTGTAATTTCTACAGATTTTGTTTACAGTGTAGGTTTCTGTGGGCTGCAGGAATGTGCAGATTTCAGGTCTAGCAAATAGTCTTTTCTCCAGTGATTCCACAGATTGGTCAAGAGTCTGTTTCTGTATCTCCACCTCCTTGTCATCTCCTCCTTACTCACAGTGGGATGATCATGGTCTGAAGAGAATGGTTTTGGTGGCAGTGAAGTTAGTCGTTTGTCGCAAAATATACATTTTGTCAGAATAGTTTTTATAAGTTGTCAGCTTCCCAAAATCCAATGTCTAATTCTGATTTGTACAAGAGTGTCTCTCAGACCAGAATGCATGGTAAGTTCATCATGGTTGCACTGAACCAGCAGCTCACAATATCTGCCTTTGCTAGGTAGAATCCATAGATGTTTTTCTCTGTAACTGAAGTCCAACTGTTGCAGTCTGCCTCCAACACACAGGAATTCATCAGCATCAAGAAAAAGTTTTCAAATCTCTGGTTTTTGAATCTGAGTTCAGGGTTTCACCAGCCTTTATCAAACTAATCTCATGACTAAAGCTGCACACTTGTGTCACTTTGGTCCAGTACTTCTCAGCCTCAAACATTTCTTCAGCAGTTCAACTCACCTCGTCTCTTGGAGCTTGAACTTGCATTGTGCATAAACCTCTTAATCCAAGCAGTGACCCACAATACCTTCTTCAGTTTACTGTACTTCAGTAAATCTAGCACAGGCTTCATTTCACTTTGGTCGCTGCTGCTGCTGAGTTGCACAGTGATCTGCTGAACTTGTAGCTCATTACACACATCTTCATCACTTTGATCTTCATCACTCTCTCACAGATTCAGTGTAGTCAGAAATGAAGGTCCTTTCCACCACAGTTTGCTCTTTTTCAGGTTAGATACAGTCAGGCCTCTTGTGAGGAGATCTGCTGGATTGGCTTTGCCTTTACAGTGAGATCACATTGCAGGGTTGGTTAAGGACCGTATTTTAGTCACTCTGACACAAACTCTCTGATCCTGGTTTCTCTGTCTCTGGTGCAAGGTCATTCATCGTTATCTTTCATTTCTTCTACATCTCTGGACAGTTTATCATTCTTTTACAAAGGTCCATGCCAGCTGTGGACAGAATCTGTTTGGCATCAGCAGTTATGGAGAAAGCATTCTCAGCATCACTTACACTTGAGATGAAGTCATCCACATAAAGAGATTCCTTTATTATCTTCACTACCTCATGAAGCTGGCCTTTATATTCCTTCAAATGTTTTCTGACAGTTGCGGTGAGGAGAAATGGGCTGGAGAGACTCCAAACACCACCCTCGTCATCCATAACACACGCAGCTTCTCACATGAGTCTTCATGAGGCGGTGCAGAGAGCCAGAGGAAACACAACACATCTCTGTTCTTCTCAGCAAAATAAATCTGCAAGAAATCCTTTTTGATATCTGCTGTCAGTGCAATCGAGATTTTGCAGTCTGATTTTTATTAATATACTGAGCAGATCTGGGTTCAGGTTAGGACCAGTAATAAGACAGTCATTAAGTGATGGAGAGCCAGTGTCATGTGATGAGGAATCAAGCACTACTCTGAGCTTGTTGTTACCTGATCTTCACAGAGAACAGCATGATGAGGCATGTAGTATTTGTAACCTTCTCTTAAGGACCTCAAATCTTTTCTTTGCAATCCTGTCATTATCTGGGAGTTCTGGCTTGTCAGGTCGCCACAGCAGCTCAACTTCATATTGTTCATCTTTGTACTAAGTTGTCTTTTTAAACTTGTGAAGAGCCTCCTCTTCCTCAAGACTGTATGTCTTCTTCATGGTGATACTCAAGAGACTCTATTTTACCAGAAGGCTTTCAGACGCTCTGAAACAAGTGTCAGTAACTTGTGTTTGCATGCAAGCTGCATCAGCAACACTGGACACTTTGACTGGACCCTGCACTGACCATCCAAAGATGCTCTCAGTACTATGGTACGGTCTAAATCCTGACTGTAAATCCTCACAGATACAATTGAAGTTGTGAGGATACTTTTTCAGTTTCAGTCTGTAATTAATTAATTTGTTGAGATCAAGTTGTGATTTTGTAATGAGAGGCTTAATAACAGCCAGTTTAAAGGTTTTTGGGGCATATCCTAATGACAATAACAAATAATAATAATAATAATCAGAAGAGGATCTATAACTTCTGAAAGCACCTTTTTTAGTAGCTTGGATGGTATAGAGTCAAACATACATGTAAATGTTGTTGGTTTAGATGATTTAACAAGTTTATACAATTCTTCCTCTCCTGACAGAAAATGAGTGGAATTGTTCCTTTAGGGGATCTATAGCACACTATCTGCTGTGATACTTCAGCTGACGTCTACATGGTTATAGTTTTATCTCTAATAGTATCGATCTTGGAATTAAAGAAAGTCATAAAGTCATTACTGCTGTGCTGTTGGGCAATGTCTATGTTTGCTGATTATTTATTTTGGTTAAATTAGCCACTGTACTGAATAAATACCTGGGGATGTGTTTGTTTTCTTCTAAAAGAGATGGAAAGTAAGCAGATCTAGCAGTTTTTAGTGCTTTTCTATAATAGAAGTACTTTTCTTCCATGCAATGTGAAGCACCTCTAGTTTTGTTTTCTTCCAGCTGTGCTCCATTTCCCAGGCTGCTCTCTTTAGGGCATGAGTGAGCTTGTTATACCACAGTGTCTGACTGCTTTCCTTAATCTTCCTTAAGCGTAGGAGAGCAACAGTGTCTGAAGTGGTGGAAAAAACAGAGTCAATAGTTTTGTTACATCATCAAGATTTTCTGAGCTATTGGATATGCTGAGGATTGAGACAACTCAGGAAGATTATTTAGAAAGCAGTCTTTTGCATTAGAAGTGATGGTTCAACCATATTTGTTACAAGGAGCTGAATTTGCAGCTTTAGCTATATGGAGAATATACACAAGAGACTAGATAATGATCTGAGATATCATCACTCTGGTGCAGAATTTCTATGCCATTAACATCAATTTGGTGTTGATCGTATTAAATCTAAAGTATGTTTACGACAATAAGTAGATCCTGACATGTGTTTTCAAAAAAATTGTTAGAATGTCTATAATGCTGATCCCAGTGCATATTTTTCATTGTCAACATGAATATTAAAATCACCAACAATTAAGACTTTATCTGCGACCATCACTAGCTCAAGAATATCAGCAACTTCTTTAATAAAAGTCTTCATGGTGCGCTGGTGGCCTGTATACAGTAGCCACAGAGGATCACAGAGGATTTATCATCAACACTTATTACTCTAGATAATGTTATATGAAGCATCATTACTTCAGACAAATCATACTTGAAACCAAACCTCTGAGAAATACTGAAAATACCACTATAAATTATAGCAACACCTAATACTTTTTAGCTTTTGCATGTGGCTCATGCTTATAACAGTAATCTTGAGGGGTTGACTCATTTAAAATAATGTAATCATCTGGTTTTAGCCAGGTTTCTGTCAAACAGAGCACATCTAGGTTATGATCGGTGATCATATCATTTACAAAATGGAAAGAAAGGGATCTAATATTTATTAAGCCAAGCTTTATCATTTGTTTATCTTTGTTTTGTTTAGCTTTTATATTAATCCATTGACAACAAGAACAACACTCATTGCTCATGACTGAATAACATTTGTGTTCACAAGGATCACTCTATGTCTAATGAAAACAATGCAATTTTAGTTTACATTTGATTATTCAATTTCTGCACATGAACATCCTGCTTTTTTGTGCTATTGCTTATAGTTCGCTTATTGTTAAATGTATCTGGTATTGACAATTTTGCTGTTATTCATCCAAAGTGTATCTTATATAAAGGGTCACAGGAGTATTGAATGATTATTGAAGTACAGCAGAGTAATATAGTGATGATGTATTACTATAATTATAATTAATAACGACTATATATAATATAGTCCTGAGGAAAGAGGGTAAGGGAATGATCTGATTTCTGCAAACCTAAAATGTTATATTTTCACAAAGAAAAGTTTTACTTGCTAACCAAAAACAAATGTTACAAACACATGTCCAATGTTTTAAAATCATAAAGAAATGCAACAGTAAGTCAATTCTAGTTCAAATTCTGGTTGGGAAGTAATCATTCTGAACTATTTGCAAATAATATTTAAAATATGCACACATCCACTTTTATTTGTATATGGAAAAGCGTTTTGTGTTATAACGTTTCTTGTCTTGTCACTTTCAGATTACATAAAAATTACATAAATCGCATAAATTATAATATCCATATTTACGAAAAAACTGTTTAAATCACAGGAATGTGCGCTCTGTGTCAGTGAACCATAAACCCCGCCCACTTTTACTTGATTGGCCATCTCAGTAATTTTGACATTGACGAGCGTTAGAGAGACAGCAGCCTAAATGTCACTTTTACCTAAACATTGTTTTCCTAACAACAGACAGAGCGCTGTGTAATGGTGTACAGTAGAGCAGTGCAAACACAAAACTGGGATCCACAGATAGTGTTGCGCGTAGAGAATGCATGTGACGTCACTGGCAGAGGACGCGCAGGTGAGTCGACGCTGCAGGTAACTTTCGCTTTCATATTTCTCCGGAAGGACGTGTTTTCTTTAATATGTGTTTGATATCTTTATTTGTAAGGAAATGAAGTGGTTTCGTAGCTGTTTCGTGTGATTAATTTGTGTTCACATAAGACTATCATTGTGTATTTGAGTGAACATCACCGTCGTTCTGCTGTTTCTCCGACTCTCAGGATCCGTTTAGCTGAATTATTTGTTTGTCATTTCCACCCAGAGTAAGTGTTGGAGATCTCACTCTTCTGTCTGTTCAGCTTCATCATGAATGACCCACAAACACCCCGAGATGAAGATGTTTCTCCAGGATGCAGGTACTTTGATTAGATAGGCCTATATTAACCCTAAGGTCAGGACAATAGAGGCATCAGGAAATTAATTAATTGCTATTTCGATTTTATTAGAACACAGATAATACAAATTAGTGATATTTATTTATTAAAAAATAGTTTTATTTTTACATTTTAATGTATCCCCCATGTCGCCTTTTTGCGTGTAAAAACTGATTGAAAACAGAATGCTTGTTTGGCAATCTGTGTTACAATATTTTAGCTAAAAAATGTAAATATTTTTCGTAATAATGTGTTAAACAATAATGTCTATTTATGAATTTGTTGGCCTACTGAATCATATTTAATACACAAATATCTAGGGCCTATAAATTATTAACATGATCAAAACTTTGCTCATAAACCTGTTGTACATGATCTACTTCATGCCCTCTGCTTGATAGGTCATGCATTTTTTTAAGTAAATAATTTTTGCTTTGACATCTTCCATAATTTTTTATATTGTGAATGTAAGAATAACTTTTATATTGTTAGTAATAATTCAAGTTGAACATGTCCAGCTTGGATTTTGCTAATTATGCATATGTAATTTTTGTATGTTAAAAAACGATTAATGTTTATTTTTTTGTAAGCTTAAAAGTAAATGTTGAACATGACATGACATGATCTCTCAATAATCAATGAATTGTAATAAATTGCATATATGAGCCATACAGTCTTGATGCATAAAATACGATACTAAACAAAAACACATATGCAAAGAATATATGTTTTTGTAGGTTTTTATACTCAAGTTTGCATGTGTTTTTAAATTTCTTATTTCATAGATACATATACAGTGTGTGTGTGTGTATGTGTATATACATGCCTGAAAAAAATCTATGTATTGTTAAGATAAAACTAAATTCAGTATTGCTAACTAAATGAATAATAATTTAATGATTTACAATAAATTGTAATTTAAAAGTTTAAAGTATTGAACTGATTTTCTAAAATAGGCTACAAAGAATTAAGTCTGTAGGCCACAGAGTGTATATGTAAAAATATCTTGATTTACACCCCTTAATGGGCGATGAATACCCTGAGAGACAAACATTTAAAGGTGGATTATGAAAAATGTAAAAACTAAATTAATAACATTTCAACATAAACATATGCTAATGCTTAACAACAACTTTTTAAACATGGAAGTCCACTAAACATATTGTAAATATGTGAAATACATCAGCTTTTATGTGAGGGTTCTACAGGCGTAATGATGTTTTTAAATGCTGCCTGTCAGCGAAACAAATAATTTTTTTTAAACAAAATACAATATAACCTCCTTACATGAATGTCATTAAATGTGTTCAGCAGAAGAGATCAGAGTCAGAGCTGTGTGTCATATTTATCTTGTGTTTTTGTTTTATATTAGGTATTCATGTTATTATGGTATTCATATTAGTTGTTATGCGTCTATGAAAGAACTTTAGCTTATACTTGCTGTATCAACATAGTAATGCAGAAAATGTAATATTTTAGTAGATTAACAGTTAATATTTATACAGTAATTCAAAGGATTCTTTGTTATAGTTCAGATCATCAGAAGAAATCTGAACCAGAGCCCAGCTGTGTGTCTATGAAGAGTGATGCTTCTTTGCTGCGTCCAATTGATTTTAAGAGTGATGACACAAGGTTTACTCTCCATTATTAAATTGTTTTGTAATAGATCTGATTATAGTATGATATTTTAAATTAATTATTAATTCATTTTTATAAAAATCTAACCTAACTGTTATTAAGGTAATGAGAAAAATTTCACCAATGTTAGAGTCTTTGATTCTTGATTTAAGGTCAATCCTGCCGCCCAGATCAGTAATAAAACCCATCTGTAAGAAATATGACCAGCCTATGAATCAACCACAAGACAGCACATATCCTGGTGTAAGGTAAACTGGGATTTTTTTAATGCAGTGCATCATCACACATTACTCAAATGTATCATTAATAACAGACACATTTCATAAACAATATGATATGTCTAGTATTTCATGAAATAGAAAACAAAGACCTTTTGCTCTGTACATTTACCTCTGAAGCTTATGAAATAATGTGATATTAAAATTTTCCAGCCACGAGGTCCTCAACAGGTTTAGATCAAATCTGATGAAGAAGTTTGAGCGTCTGTATGAGGGAACAGCGTTGCAGGGAAAGCCAACACTCCTGAATGAGATCTACACAGAGCTCTACATCACAGAGAGTGAGAGTGGAGAGATCAGTAATGAGCATGAGGTGAGACAGATTGAGACACAATCCAGGAGAGCAGCAACAGAGGACACAGCCATCAAATGCAATCACATCTTTAGACCTTTACCTGGACAAGACAAAGCCATCAGAACTGTGCTGACAAAGGGAGTCGCTGGCATTGGAAAAACAGTCTCTGTGCAGAAGTTCATCCTGGACTGGGCTGAAGGGAAAGAGAATCAGGACGTCCAGCTCATATTTCCACTTCCTTTCAGAGAAACCAATTTGATGAAGGACAAAACACTCAGTCTTTCAGATCTTCTTCATGACTTTTTCCCTGAAACTAAAGAAATTGAAATATCCAGTGATGAATATCAAGTGTTGTTCATCTTTGATGGTCTGGATGAGTGTCGTCTGTCTCTGGACTTTAAGAGTAAAGTGAAACTGTGTAATATATCTGAATCAGCCTCAGTGGATGTGCTGCTGATGAACCTCATTGTGGGGAATCTGCTTCCCTCTGCTCTCATCTGGATCACCTCCAGACCAGCAGCAGCTGATCTCGTCCCCACTGAGTGTGTCCATCGAGTGACAGAGGTACGAGGATTCAATGAGCCACAGAAGGAGGAATACTTCAGGAAGAGAATCAGTGATCAGAGTCTGGTCAGCAGGATCATCTCACACCTGAAGTCATCCAGGAGCCTCTACATCATGTGCCACATCCCAGTGTTCTGCTGGATCTCAGCCGCTGTTCTAGAGAAGATGTTGAGTCCAGCAGAGAGTGGAGAGATTCCCAAGACTCTCACTCAAATGTACACACACTTCCTGATCCTTCAGACCAACATCAAACGTGAGAAGGACTATGAGAAGAAGGTGACAGATGAAGACATGATCCTCAAACTGGGGAAAGTGGCTTTTGAGCAGCTTGTGAAAGGCAACCTGATCTTCTATGAGGAAGACCTGAGAGAGTGTGGCATTGATGTGACAGAAGCATCAGTGTACTCAGGATTGTGCACTCAGATCTTCAGAGAGGAGTTGGGCTTTAATCAGGGGAAAGTCTTCTGCTTTGTTCATCTGAGCATTCAGGAACATCTAGCAGCTCTATATGTGCACCTCTACTGGACAAACCACAACAGAAAAATGTTTGAGTCAATCATTAAACAGAGTTTGCCATCTAAAGTAATAGAACCTTTTCAACTCAGTTCATCAGTAAATGTTTCATTATCTGAGCTTCATCAGAGAGCTGTGAAAGAGGCTCTACAGAGTAAAAATGGACATCTGGATCTTTTCCTGCGGTTCCTTCTGGGTTTGTCAGTGGAGTCTCATCAGATTCTTTTACAACGAATAATGAAGCTGAAAAGAAGCAGCTCTGACAGTAATAAGAAAACAGTTAAGTTCATCAAGGAGAAGATCAGGACCGTTGACTCTCCAGAGAAATCCATCAATCTGTTCCACTGTCTGAATGAACTGGGTGATCATTCACTAGTGGAGGAAATACAACAGTTTCTGAAATCTGGAACAATAAAGGAAGCCAATCTCTCTTCATCTCAGTGGTCAGCTGTAGTTTTTGTGTTGTTGACATCAGAAGAGGAACTGAATGAGTTTCGTCTTAATAAATTTGTTAAAGTAAATAATAAGACTGAAAATATGAAAGTTCTTCAGAAGTTGCTGCCTGTGATTAAAGAATCCAGATCAGTTCAGTAAGTATTAATGAGAACAATCACTTCACTGGTTAAAATGTTCAGAAAATCATTAAGTTAAAA
>NC_133362.1:1316222-1428151 GCF_049309525.1 Garra rufa
CACACACACACACACACACACACACACACACACACACACACACACACACACACAATCACTCCACCATACTAATACAGATCTAAGTAGTGAATAGTGTCATTAATAAAACAGATTTAGCATTAAAATAGACATATATCTATATCAGCTAAATATTATATTCCTTGAATGAGACTTTGGATGTTTAATGATCATGTTTTGTCTTCTGTGACAATTTAGACTTCCTGTCCAATGATCAATCAAACATTCATTTGTGCTTTAAGTTTGTACTTTATCTTTAATAATAGATTCACTGCTAAACTGATCTGATCTGAGAGAGTGAAGAGTGTGTGATTGTTCTCTACAGGTTGAGTAAGTGTAGTGTCACAGATGAAGGTTGTGCTGCTCTGACTTCAGCTCTGAGATCAAACCCCTCACACCTGAGAGAACTGAATCTGTCAGAGAATAAACTAGGAGATTCAGTGAAGCTGCTTTCTGATGTACTACAGAATCCTCACTGTAAACTGGAGAAACTGTGGTAAGATCATATATGACTCACACATGCTATTTAGTGCATAATACCATCAGGACAGATCTGCATAAGACTGATATTTCGCTTAAAATACAGATATAGTGCATACAGGAAATGTTATTTATCATGCTTGAATGAGACCTTTTTTCAATGTTTTATGATTATGTTTAGTGCTCTGTGACATTTTAGGACTTCTGTCCAATGATCAATCAAACATTGATTTGTGCTTTAAGTTTGTACTTTATCTTTAATAATGTATTCACAGCTAAACTGATCTGATCTGAGAGAGTGAAGAGTGTGTCGTTGTTCTCTACAGGTTGAGTGATTGTGGCGTCACAGATGAAGGTTGTGCTGCTCTGACTTCAGCTCTGAGATCAAACCCCTCACACCTGAGAGAACTGAATCTGTCTGAGAATAAACTAGGAGATTCAGTGAAGCTGCTTTCTGATGTACTACAGAATCCTCACTGTAAACTGGAGATACTGAGGTAAGATCATATATGACTCACACATGAAGGTGCCATAGAATGGGAAAACGTCTCAGGTTACGTATGTAACCCTGGTTCCCTGAGGGAACGAGACACTGCGTCCTGAAACGCTGTGGGGAACGCCATTGGCGGGCCGCACTCTGAGTCATGTCCAACGTCCAATGAGAAACGGGAGTGACGTCACAGGCGTGGTGACGTCATCGACCAGGAAGTATAAAAGCACGTGCGTTTGAAGCTGGCGTCAGCTCATAGGCATGTAGCGAGCGCAGCAGGGATGCGGGAATTATGGTCCGAGACGCAGTGTCTCGTTTCCCTCAGGGAACCAGGGTTACATACGTAACCTGAGACGTTCCCTTCCGGGAACTCTACACTGCGTCCTGAAACGCTGTGGGGAACGAGGTATCAACGTCCCCATAATTTCCGCACCCTGCCTAGTGTCTGCTAGAACAAGGGGGAAAAAGACAGCGTTAGTACATTACAAACCTCAGCCTGGGGATTCTGCCAGGACATGGGCGGTAATACATCTCTGACTGTGTAGCCCACCAGATCAGAGGGAAAGAGACCTCGGCCCTCGAGCCCACGAGGTCATGTCATCCTTCATCGGGTCTCGCAAGACCGAGAAGGGACAGTGTCTAAAAAATACTTACCTGATGAGACACTGTGGTAACTCCGCCTGGGGGTCATGCCAGGACGTGAGTGGTAATACATCTCTGTCTGTGATCCATCACCAGACAAGAGGGAAAATGAACCTCGGCCCTCAGGCACACGAGGAGAGATGTGGTCCTTTGTCTGCGTTACAGCCAGTACAAGAGGGACACGAGAAGTGCCTGGTGATCTTGCCAGGGCACTGGAATTCATCTCTGTCTGTGATCAGCCACCAGACAAGAGGGATAGAGTAGGCCTCGGCCTTAGGCACGCGAGGCTAGGGTTTCTCAACCACTGCCTGTCATCAGACCAGTGCAGGGGGAGAAAAAGGCTCCTCGGCCCTCGGGCGCACGAGGAGAGATGGTGGTCCTTTGCTTGCATTACAGCCAGTACAAGAGGACACGAGAAGTGCCTGGTGACCTTGCCAGGGCACTGGAATTCATCTCTGTCTTGTGATCCACCACCAGACAAGAGGGATAAGAGACCTCGGCCCTCAGGCACACGAGGATAGGGTTCTCGACCGCTGCCTGTCACCACGACCAGTGCAGAGGGAGAAAATGCTCCTCGGCCCTCGGGCACTCGAGGAGAAGTGGCGATCCATTGTCTGCGTTACAGCCAGTACAAGAGGGACGCAAGAAGTGCCTGGTGACCTTGCCAGGGCACTGGAACTCATCTCTGTCTGTGATCAGCCACCAGACAAGAGGGATAGAATAGGCCTCGGCCTCAAGCACACGAGGCTAGGGTTCTCAACCGCTGCCTGTCAACAGACCAGCGCAGGGGGAGAAGAAAGGGGTTCCTCGGCCCTTGGGCACGCGAGGAAAGATAGTGGTCCATTGTCTGCATTACAGCCAGTACAAGAGGGACGCAAGAAGTGCCTGGTGATCTTGCCAGGGCACTGGAACTCATCTCTGTCTGTGATCCACCACCAGACAAGAGGGATAAGAGACCTCGGCCTTCAGGCACACGAGGCTAGGGTTCTCAACCGCTGCCTGTCACACGACCAGTGCAGAGGGAGAAAAAGCTCCTCGGCCCTCAGGCACACGAGGAGAAATGGCAGTCCATTGTCTGCGTACAGCCAGTACAAGAGGGACATAGGAAGTGCCTGGTGATCCTGCCAGGACACTGGAACTCATCTCTGTCTGTGATCAACCACCAGACACGAGGAATACAGGCCTCGGCCCTCAGGCACACGAGGCTGGAAGGAATGTAGAGGAGAGTCATACGCCTTTGTCTGGGGAATTTTGCCAGAACAAAAAGGGGTAAAAACTCTTTTCCTTACTCAAAGGAAAGCGCCTTTTTGACCTCTCGAGCCTAGCCTTAATGCTAGGGCTGAAAGATGACTGAGCCCGGAGTGGCTCTGAGGTCTAGTTCGTAGAATCTGACGAACGTAAGAGGTGAGGACCAACCCGCCGCACTGCAGATGTCCTTGATTGGGACACCTGCCATCAGAGCTTTGGAGGCTGCGACGCCTCGAGTTGAGTGAGCCTTGACTCCCATCGGGGATGGGAGACCAGAGGACTCGTATGCAGTAGAGATGGCATCAACGATCCATTTACTGATAGTAGGCTTGGAAGCCGGGCACCCCCTCTTAGGGGGGCCGTAACAGACAAACAATTGCTCTGATTTACGCCACAGGGCAGCTCTGTGGACATAAGTGTCTAGTGCTCTTACTGGACACATTAAGTTATACTTCCTCTGGTCGTGCTCCACGAATGGAGGAGGATAAAACGCTAGCAGCGTTATTGGCTGTGGTGTTACTGAGGGGACCTTGGGTGTGTACCCAGCTCTTGGGTAGAGGAATGCTTTGGCCAACCCTGGGGCAAAGTCAATATAAGAAGGGGCCACTGAAAGGGCCTGTAGGTCACCGACTCTCTTAACCCTCTGGGCCTCCTCATTAAGGGGTCACACTTGGCTCCCTCGCGGTCAAAAGTGACCGAAGCCTTAAAAATTAACTTTTTTTTTTCTTCAGGAAAATCAATTAAATATATTTTTGTTCAATAATATTTTGTAATTATTATTTAGAATTTTGAGCATTTTTTATGAATCTATGCAATATATATACAGTTTTAATGAGCAATTTTTTCCCAGTAGATTTATATTTTATATTATATTTTTTAATTAATTATGTATTTATTATTTTTCAATAAATACAACATTTCACATTAAAATAGAGTAAAAGCATTTAAAATCCATTTTTTTAAAGTGAAAATTGCACCATCTAGTGGCATAAAAAATAAAAACTTGTATAATGCCATGTAAACTCCTGTATCTCCCTATATACATATATACAGGGGCTTTGGGATTCCTATTGTTTTTTTTTTTATTATTGTTTCTTCATTTTATTAGGCTTTGCATTTAGAAATATATTCAGACATTCTAAAAGATAAATTTTGGCAAGGTTTAGATATTTTTTTGATTGGATAAATATCAGGTTTTGCATTTTTCTGCTTATTTCTGTGTGTCTCTGTGTGGGTCTGTGTGTGTGTGTGCGCGCGTGTGTGTGCGTGTGTCAGTTCTGTACTTTTGTTATTTTAGAGTGTCAGTCCTTGCTTGCTGAACACTTCTTTTCAGCACAGTTGCTCATTTGTAGCTTGTATTACCAAAAGATTATCTGAATTATCACATTTTTTCGTATTTCCCATTCATTTTCTATGTCGGTCATTTTTGACCGCGAAGGAGCCAAGTGTGACTATTTTTTTTTTGACCCTTTAACATATCCGAATCATGTCACTGATTTTTTTTGTACTCACATAGCTAATGCAACAAAAGTCACCAAGTGTCATCTCATTCAGATGAAGCTACGATTTTTAAAAATTCAAAACACAAAATTTTTCGGTCAAAAATGACCGAAGAGGCCCAGAGGGTTAAGAGATGTTAGCGCCAACAGCAGTGCTGTTTTTAGGGTAAGCATCCGATCGGAGGCCTCCTCCAGAGGCTCGAAGGGAGGCTTACACAGCGCTTCTAATACCACAGCCAGGTCCCATGTAGGGACTCTCGGTCTTGCACGAGGCCTCAGCCTGAGTGCACCGCGGAGGAAACGTGAGACCAGGGGGTTTCTGCCCACTGAGAGGCCGCCCTGAGGGGCGTGGTAAGCCGATATAGCCGCCACGTACACCTTCAGGGTGGAGTGAGCTAACCCAGCGGACAAACGAGTTTGCAGGAACTCCAGCACTGTACCGATCGGGCAGTGGACTGGGTTTGAGTGGCGTTCGTGACACCATGACGCAAACAGGTTCCACTTTAGGCCATAAAGTTTCCTCGTAGAGGGAGCTCTGGATTGAAGGATGGTCTCAGCAACCTCGGTTGAGAGACCAGCTTCTATGAGTTGTGCCCCCTCAGGGGCCACACCCATAACTTCCATTTCTCTGGGTGGGGGTGGCGTATTGCGCCCCCAGCCTGAGAAAGAAGGTCGCTCCTGACAGGAATCTCCCATGGAGAGCCGTCGAGGAGAGCGATTATATCCGAGAACCATACTCGGGCCGGCCAGTACGGGGCTACTAGCAGCAGCCGTACTCCGTACCGGCGCACTCTTTCCAGAACTCCCGGGAGCAGAGCGATCGGGGGAAAAGCGTACAGACGAAGCCTCGGCCACGTCTGTACCATGGCATCCAGTCCTAGAGGAGCTGGAGGAACTAGAGAGTACCAAAGGGGACATTGCGATGTCTCCTGAGTCGCAAAGAGGTCCACCTGGGCTTGACCAAAAACTCTCCATATCTGCTTCACCACCTGAGGGTGAAGCATCCATTCCCCGGGCCTCAGCCCCTGCCTCGACAGGACGTCTGCTCCCACATTGAGACGTCCAGGAATGTGAACTGCTCTCAATGAGAGAAGCTTCCCTTGTGACCACAGGATGATCTGGTACGCCAGCTTGTATAAGGGGCGTGAACGCAGACCTCCCTGGTGGTTTATATAGTAGACCACCGCCGTGTTGTCCGTGCGGACCAGCACGTGACGGTTTCTCAGGTCTGGAAGGAAATGCTTCAGAGCCAGGAACACTGCCAACATTTCTAGGCAATTTATGTGCCAGGAGTGATGCTGGTCGTTCCATAGGCCTTGGGCGGAGCGGCCACTCATGACCGCTCCCCACCCGGTGAGGGATGCATCTGTCGCTAGCGAGACGCGGCGGCAAGGAGCTCCCAGCACTGGACCTTGTAGTAGGAACCAGGGCTTCTTCCACATGACTAAGGCACGTAGGCAGCGCCGCGTGACCTTGATCTTGCGGAATGGGTTCCCCCTCGGGGAAAACCCTTTGGTTTTGAGCCACCACTGCAGTGGTCTCATGTACAGCAGTCCAAGAGGTATCACGTTGGATGCAGCTGCCATAAGACCTAACAGTACTTGGAACTGTTTGACAGTGAGTAGCAGGCCTAGCTTGACCGCATTTACTGCAGTAAGGATCGACTCTATCCGAGCAGGTGACAATCGTGCCTGCATCGTGGTCGAATCCCAGATTACACCTAGATAAGTGGTTCTCTGTAATGGAGATAGCACACTTTTCTTGGCGTTGAGTCTCAACCCCAGCTTTTTCATGTGAGCAAGAACAACATCTCGATGCTGAGCCGCTAACTGTTCTGAACTGGTTAGAATGAGCCAGTCGTCTATGTAGTTGAGTATGCGGATGCCCTGGAGTCGCAATGGAGCCAGAGCAGCATCCACACACTTCGTAAAAGTTCGGGGAGAGAGCGCTAGGCCGAACGGAAGAACTCTGTATTGGTAAGCTTTGCCCCTGAAAGCGAACCTGAGAAACTTCCGGTGTTGAGGAAGGATGGAGACGTGAAAGTATGCGTCTTTCAGATCTATCGTGACAAACCAGTCCTCGGACCTGATTTGGGACACGACCTGTTTGACAGTCAACATTTTGAACTTCAGTTTTCTTACTGAGAGGTTTAGCTGTCTGAGATCTAAAATGGGCCGCAGGCCCCCATCCTTCTTGGGAACAATGAAGTACCGGCTGTAGAACCCGGCTTCTCTGCATTGAGGAGGGACCACCTCGATGGCCTCCTTCCTCAGGAGAGTATTCACTTCCTGTTCCAATACCAGAGCCTGCTCGGGGCCTACCAGAGTAGGAAATACCCCGCTGAAAGGTGGCGGCCTGGCGCCGAATTGAATGGAATAACCTTTCTCTACAGTACGCAGGACCCACATAGAAATATTTGTCAGTAGTTTCCACGCTGCCAGAAATTCTACTAAGGGAACCAGCCTCTCGAGACTGGTCTCTGGATTTATTAGAGGAGCTAACTTGGTGACCTGTAGCAGCGAACTGGCAGGATGCACCTGAAGTGAGCGCTCTCGAGACCCCCGTGGGGGTGGCGAACACTCTGGTTCCGCTACGTTTCCGGGCGGAAGGACCAGAGAATGAAGTTCGCGGGAGACTGCCGCGCCCTGTAACACCGGCAGGGTTAGCTGACGAATCTCCTGAGGGCCAAGAAAGAGAGGTGGTCACCGTACTCCTCAGAGGCGGTGAGGCACCTGAATCTTCGAGAGGGGCTGCCCTCATTGGCCCTGGGCCACGACCATCAGGGCCGTTTAGCCGCGGCCCTCTTAGACTGTAGGACGACCCTCAGGTCGGGCCTAGTCTTCGAGGACCCCGGCTTGGAGCGTTGCTGAGCCCGCCCTCTAGGCCGCGCCGGGTCCTTTTTCTGGGTCTCCCTGTGTGAGGAGCTGGAGTGCGGCTGGGGCTGCTCTCGTCCAGCAGCCCCAGAGGAGAAAGTGCGGCGAGGGAGGTAGCGCTGGAACGCCGCTGCCTGCCTACGGGCCTCCTGGTGCCTGTTGACAACTGTGTCAACAGAGTCACCGAAGAGGCCAGTGGGGTGCAGGGGGGCGTCCAGTAGCGTGACCCTGTCCTTCTCTTTCATGTCGGACAGGGTCAGCCAGAGATGCCTCTCCGCGGCCACCAAGGCTGCCATAGACCGCCCAACAGCGCGAGCGGTCTCCTTGGTGGCCCGAAGCGCCAGATCAGCGGTCCTACGCATCTCTGACACGCTCACCTCCTCGCCATCACTAAGCTCCTTCAGCAGGTCGGCTTGGTACGCCTGGAGCACAGACATGGTGTGTAAACATGCACCAGCCTGACCTGCTGCCGCATAAGCCTTGCCCATCAAGCCTGATGTTACTTTTAATGGCTTGGTGGGCAAGGACGGAGCCTTCAGGGACGATGCCAGGCCGGGAGACAGATAGCTCGCTAGTGTCTGCTCGACCTGGGGCATCGCCCTGTAGCCGTATCCCTCCATCCCCCCCACATTACCGTAGTAATCTGAGGCGGGGGAGTAGAGACGAGAGGAATACGGCTTATCCCACGACCTCGCGATTTCTTTATGGAGGTCGGGGAAAAAGGGAAGGCTCCGTTTGGGAGGTGCTGATTTAGCCCGCAGGAAGCGCTCATCAAGCCTGCTCGCCTGGGGCTCTGGATCTGGAGCGGGTGACCAGCTGATGTTGAGCTTGGCCACCGCGCTCGTCAGCACCTCCACCAGCTCCTCATACTGGGGTGAACGGGGGGGCGGTTGAGGGAGGTCAACGCTCTCGATGTCAACCTCCTCGGAGGAAGACAGGAGAAGCGTTGACTCCTCCTCTCGGAGGGAAGGAACCGCAGTGCGGGCTTCCTCATCCAAGAGGAGGTCATACGATCCGCTGGGTGAGGAGAGAGATAGGGGATCACCCGTCTCAACTCCCTCCAGCAGATCTAGCTGCGAACCCCACGAGTGCAGCTGCCGCTCCGCCTCGACGGAAGCGGGGCCAGACCCGCGGGGAACGCTAGCGAAAGCCCCCTCCTCAAAGAGGGCTTTCCGGGAACGGAGCAACCGCAGCGGCATCCGCTCGCACTGCGGGCAGCCAGCCCCCTCAAGGGCTGACCTAGCGTGCTCCGCTCCCAAGCAGGCTACACATAGATCGTGTGTATCCCCACCAACAATGAAGCGTTGGCAGGGAGGGACACACCGTCTATGTGGCTGCTGAACCGCCATAGATCGCTCGTTCTTAAAAGAACGTTCGTTCTTAAAAGAACGTTTTCCCCCTGGCATTTCTGCTCAAATAAAAGTAGTGCAATTGGCACTGAAAAACAGCAGAATGCGAATCAGACAGACAATAACACAGAGCGCTCTCGCTGAATGACAAAAGCTGACGCCAGCTTCAAACGCACGTGCTTTTATACTTCCTGGTCGATGACGTCACCACGCCTGTGACGTCACTCCCGTTTCTCATTGGACGTTGGACATGACTCAGAGTGCGGCCCGCCAATGGCGTTCCCCACAGCGTTTCAGGACGCAGTGTAGAGTTCCCGGAAGGGAACTGTATTTACCTTGTCATAGTTGAATAATAACATTTTTGTACATGGACATGACATACTGTGAGTCTCAAACACCGTTGTTTCTTCCTCCTCCTTATATAAATCTGGTGTTTACAAAAGACCACTGAAAAATATGCTATTCCTAACATAACAGCAACTATGACGTAATAGTCTCGGGATCATTAATAGTTACGCCCCCAACATTTGCTTAGATCAATCAATCGAAGTTCTGCATCTAAGCTATTGTGAAAAAACAAAAGCTAGGACAATAGCGAAAATGGCAGATCACAGGAATAAATGTTATGTTCCAGGTTGTGCAGGGGATGTTAAGTGCAGGGATGGGTTGGTGTCTGTACTCAGAAAGTCAAGGAAAACAAATAAGGTGTTCTTATAAAATAAAGCCAGCCACTGAAGGGACATGGTTAGCTTATTGCTAGCGGTAGCCTGTTACAATGCAGTACATAAGATTTCACTTACCACATAAAAGGAGAGGTTACTGCGCGAATGATGGTGAATGATTTACAGATCCTGAGCATCAATAACAAGCATCTAAACTTGTAAAATATGTGGCAAGTACTGCCGCTGTAGTATAACGTTAACCAGAGCACGTGCGATCACAAAAGTAAAAGTAAAATGATCGTGCAATCAAAACAGCAGTTTCAATGACCTGCATATTAATAGTGGCTCAAGCTCATGATTAAATGTATATTTTCCTCCGTGTGTGAGCTACTGAAATAAGCCACTCTGGGAAACAGCCAATCAGAGCAGAGCTCATCATTAATATTCACGAACCTTCTAAATAAGGTAATAACAAACCATTACATTCTAGGGACAAATCCTAGGGTTGTAAATGGACTTGTAAAACCGTTTCTGGAGAATTTTTGTCCTTTCCTATGCCATATACCTTCTATGTAGATATCAGACAACAATTTAAAATATTGTATCAATGCATTCTATGGCACCTTTAAAGAAAATATGAAGTGTTCAGCCTCAGCTATAGTATTAAAATAAAGATCATTGCAAAAGTCATTGGTTCTGCTCTTCACTGTAGTTTATATGTAGATGATCTCTGTATTTGTTACAGAAGTAAGTACATGAATACCATCAAGTGAAAAATCCAACTGAAGATAAAATACAATCTTGGTCAACACAGAACAGTTTCAAGTTTTCACAAACAAAAACAGTTTGTATGCATTTCTGGCAGGCAGGGGCCACTTATGCTTTTAGGAAGCACGCTAACATTTGTTATGATTATTTTTCAGTCATTTTTCACTTTTTCATTAATGTTTTCTCTAGAAGCAAACTAATAATCTAATAAAACAAGTTCAGCTCAAATTAATGACATTATGTCCTTAGGATTTTTTCTCTTCATTTTAACTGCAAATGGGAAAATTATGAAAATGTGTAAAAAAAAAAGTGGTCTCTCAAATACACCACAAGTAATATACAGTAATATACAGAATAAGCTGTATGAATTACTTGATTTGTGCTGATTTGTCTTTAGGAATGACAGACCATTTATTTTAATTATAAGACAAAAGTACATTTTATCAAACATTTACCACAATAAATTTGTTACATTTATCTCATTTCATTAACAAAATAAATTTCTTTAATTTAAGAAATTCATGTTACACGTTCTCTTGCAGCAGCTGATTCTTTGTATACCCACGAGTCACGCCTGCTTTAACTTATATGCAGATTCAAGCATCATTACTGTCGCCTGCAGGACAAATTGTGTATTGCACCCGAAAATGCTCTGTTGTAGTAAAAAAATCCAGAAATCCCAGTTTTAAAGGGGTCATCGGATGCCCATTTTCCACAAGTTGATTTGATTTATTTGGGTCTTAATGAGAAGTCTATAACATACTTTAGTTAAAATTTCTCAGTGTTAGTGTAAAAAACACCCTTTTTACCTGGTCAAAATTAGCCCTTTTCAGAGCGAGTAGTTTTGTTGCATTTGCCTTTAAATGTTAATGAGCTCTGCTCGCCCCGCCCCTCTCTTCTGTAGGGACTGACAAGCTGTAATGTTTACTTTAGATGCATTTAGCCACGAAACTTGCTAACTATAGCACATTATTAAGAAAGGTGATTTGCAAATATGCATTAAAAAACCCTTATACTCTTCTGCTGTGGGTGAAGCTGCATCACAAATTATTTGTGTGAACAAAGACGCATTTATGTAGATCTCCGGGCGCATTTCCTTTCTAAAACAAAAGTAACTTTAATCCTCTGCGTCTTCAGAGGCTCAGATGTCAGGAGTAAAAGATGACTGCTTTGTTCATTAATACATTATTAGATGAAACAACAAAACACCTCAATTGAGACATTCTGGTCTTTCCCTGCACCAGCATTAACACAATGGTGGTCAGATCCATCTTTATTTCACTATGAAAATATATCTTAAATTTATCTCTGAGTATTTGTTCAGTTCTGAAGCACATGACAGTTTCAAACACCATCATTGAGCATCAACATGAATAAACCTCAATCTATCAGCAGCAGAATGTGGCAATGCTTGTCATTATATCTCCTCTCCTGCTTCAATAACAAACCACAGACACTTCAACAGCAACTCAGATTGTGTGATTGTTCTCTACAGGTTGTGGTATTGTGGCGTCACAGATGAAGGTTGTGCTGCTCTGGTTTCAGCTCTGAGATCAAACCCCTCACACCTGAGACACCTGGGTCTGTATAGGAATAAACTAGGAGATTCTAGTAGGAAGTTACTCTCTGGTCTGAAGAACGATCCACATTATAAAATGGAGATATTATACTATTGTAAGTGTTTGTTTATTTAAAGTTTCTAAATTGAGTAACAGACCTCCTGTGTGTGTAATTGGAGAATATTAGACAATAATTCAGCTCCACATTAATCTCTGTACTTTAAACTGTGTTTAATTTTGTGATGTTACCGATTTATGAATATATGAATACTTTCATCTCTTACAGATTTTCTAAATGACAGTAGTTGTTGATCATTCACTGTTATTAATCTATGATCAGTTTATTCATAGCTCTGTAATATAATTATACTATATGTTTTTCTGAGCTGGATCTGCTGATGTGATGTGACAGCAGTATTGTCTCATACTCATATGTAACTGTCTGTGTGTTTTATTGCAGGACTCTCAGTATTTAGACGTCAGTCCAGTTTTCTCAGGATGAGCTGACGGTGAATAAGGAGCCGCTACAGAGACGTCACAGTCACACAATCAACAGAGACTGAGTGGAGGGACCACCCAAAAAATAGGGATTTTTCTTAAACTTCTTTATACTTTTTCACTAAAACATTTATGGGTAACTTAATGTAAAACATTGTCCTGAATTTGTTTTACTCCCATTTGTAAAAGACAAATACATTGTTTTATAAAGAAAGCAGAAAATAGGTTTAGAATGACAGAAAGACTCATCTGAAATAATCTAGAGATGACAGACTGAAGATGTGTGATATAATATCACATCCATTTATCACCAAACTTTATAGAGACTTTAAAGAGGCATTACCCCATACAAAACTCAGATAAACACTGTCAGTTTATAGAATATTTTGTTTCCCAGCAGTGACTGTCCACTTTAGAACAGACTTGATTACAGATGCATTTAACCCATATTGGGCTCATATTATAAGCCATAAAAGCCTGATGCATCAAATATAACATGTGATACAAACAGTTTTTTTAAGCCAATCCCTAATCCTAACTCTATTTATTGAATAATAATTAATATAACCTAGTACTTAAATGTATAATTATACTGTAACAAGGACACATTAAAATAAAGTGTATTTTTTAGTACATTGTCTAAAGGTTCAATAAACTGTTTAGTTTTAAAAATGTTGATTTTTCTGACTACTTGACTTTACAGGGTCAAAAAAAGAATGAATAACCTGGGCAACAGAGGTAAATTTAGGTAGAAGACTTGATCTGACTGTTCTATTCTCCTCTGTATTTCTTGATACATGAACCCCTGAAATACTCTCTAAACCTGATGCAATAACAAACAAGATGATTTGACTGCTTGTACTGTCTGTTAACTACTTAGGCTTCTCCTTGTTTTTATATTTTAGACATAATGGGATACATTTTACAGCAAAAGTATTGCAGTCACACATAAAAATTTAATAAAATATGCATGAAACCACAATATAAAAACACAAAAATATATTGCTCCAAATTTAAAAAAAAAATAAAAGCAAAGTTTTCAGAATAGCGAATAATGGTCTCAGATCAAAAAATAATAAGCAAAATCAAAAATGTTAATATTTAATATCATATTGCACAAAACTGAAATAAAAATACAAAATTGTGTTTTCTTTGGTTGTATTTATCTGTTTTTGTGCTCTCAGACATTTTCTGCTTGTGTTTTTATTATTTTTGTTTGCTTATGCTGTTTTTCCTTTCATTCTTGTTTCCACACTCTGGGAACTCTCATACACCCAGCACAAAGCGGCACCAGGCATGACCAAAGTATTTTGAGTCTTCGTTTTCATGTCCTGTGCCACATCGTTTAAATAACCAATGCATTGGTGTCCATTCGTGTGCCCATGGGCGTGTTAATCTGAAAACAAGGAATGTTTAGGCGCATTGTTGGCACGTAGCTATATTTTGAGGCAACTGACATAGACTGTTATTTTTCTTTTTTTTTTTTTTTTTTTTGGTTTCACTTTCGCTTTTCGAACCTTTGCTTAGGCTGGGTATACACTAAAAGATTTTTCAAATCTTATAAGATCTTTAAAATGTGAAAGACCACAAACATGAGGTGAAAAAATCATTTTGCTCCCATAGTGTGTGGTTTGCCACGATGACAAAGACAGCACACCACACACCAACAGATTTTCAACCAGAGTCCCGATGTCTTGAGATTTGAGAATAAATGTCTCACAACAGTTCTACAAGAGCTTTATTTTTTATTTTCAAGCTTTGTTTATTCATATTGAAATCAATTGACAGATAATATTGTTTGGAGAAAGGTTTGGTTAATACCTAATCAATATTTACTGTAATTACAAAAAGGGTTAAGGAAGTATCATTTAAAATTATACACAGGATTTACCCAGAAAAATATTATTTGGTCAAATTAAAATCTGAAATTGATTTTAGTTGCTCCTTTTTATGTCAGTTGCCCTGAAACATTTATTTTGGCATTGTCCTTTTTGTAAAACTATTTTGGCAAAATATCTGTGATTTTTTTTTTATTGTACAAAATATTGATAATCATTTTGTTTTGTTATGGAAATAATAATGTATTGTATTATTTATTCCCCCATACATCAGGATTTCCAATCATAAATATTCAACATGTTCGCGATCGGGGCGCCTTCAACGTTCTTCCAAGCAGATTCAGTCACTCTTAACACACCTTACACCACAAGGACATCTGATAAAATAATCTTTAGAACTACCAAGATAATCAGACATTACCTAGGATTGTCGAAAGGGGAGAAATTGTCCCAAAATCAGCCGATTGTCTTGTGGTGTGTACCCAGCTTTAGGAAGCAATAATGAATCATGACAACTTGAATTAAAAACAAAAGAACTGCTTTACTGAAGTTTCGTTTAGGATTTATACAGGGATGAATTCACTTTGTGTTCACACACATACTCAGTTCTTTTTATTCTATCACACTCTCAGAACTGAACAGCATTATGAGCAACTATTCTTAAAGACTAACAGCTCAATAAATCACTATATTAACAGTTTCAGTTCTTATTATTGAAAAACAATTCATCAAACATTATACCAAGCATTTATAACTAATATTAATCTAATTTATTTCACAACATCCTCTCCCCTAAAGAACAACTGCTCATCAATATCTAAAGGATATATAAACTGAACAGGTCTTTCTTAACAAAGTCCTTCTGGATACGGATACATCTCTGTCAGGAAAGAAGCTCTTCCATTTTTCCTAATTTCCAGGTTTGTCTTGGCATGTTGGCATCTCCGTTGAGAGCAATGTCACTCATCTTCAACTCACTAGGTTTCTGTGGGCTGCAGGAATGTGCAGATTTCAGGTCTAGCAAATAGTCTTTTCTCCAGTGATTCCACAGTTTGGTCAAGAGTCTGTTTCTGTATCTCCACCTCCTTGTCATCTCCTCCTTACTCACAGTGAGATGATCATGGTCTGCAGAGAATGGTTTTGGTGGCAGTGAAGTTAGTCGTGTGTCGCAAAATATACATTTTGTCAGAATAGTTTTTATAAGTTGTCAGCTTCCCAAAATCCAATGTCTAATTCTGATTTGTACAAGAGTGTCTCTCAGACCAGAATGCATGGTAAGTTCATCATGGTTGTACTGAACCAGCAGCTCACAATATCTGCCTTTGCTAGGTAGAATCCATAGATGTTTTTCTCTGTAACTGAAGTCCAACTGTTGCAGTCTGCCTCCAACACACAGGAATTCATCAGCATCAAGAAAAAGTTTTCAAATCTCTGGTTTTTGAATCTGAGTTCAGGGTTTCACCAGCCTTTATCAAACTAATCTCATGACTAAAGCTGCACACTTGTGTCACTTTGGTCCAGTACTTCTCAGCCTCAAACATTTCTTCAGCAGTTCATCTCACCTCGTCTCTTGGAGCTTGAACTTGCATTGTGCACAAACCTCTTAATCCAAGCAGTGACCCGCAATACCTTCTTCAGTTTACTGTACTTCAGTAAATCTAGCACAGGCTTCATTTCACTTTGGTCGCTGCTGCTGTTGAGTTGCACAGTGATCTGCTGAACTTGTTTTAGTTCATTACTCACATCTTCTTCATCACTTTGATCTTCATCACTCTCTCACAGATTCAGTGTAGTCAGAAATGAAGGTCCTTTCCACCACAGTTTGCTCTTTTTCAGGTTAGATACAGTCAGGCCTCTTGTGAGGAGATCTGCTGGATTGGCTTTGCCTTTACAGTGAGATCACATTGCAGGGTTGGTTAAGGACCGTATTTTAGTCACTCTGACACAAACTGTCTCTGATCCTGGTTTCTTTGTCTCTGGTGCAAGGTTATTCATCGTTATCTTTCATTTCTTCTACATCTCTGGACAGTTTATCGTCTTTTTACAAAGGTCCATGCCAGCTGTGGACATAATCTGTTTGTCATCAGCAGTTATGGAGAAAGCATTCTCAGCATCACTTGCACTTGAGATGAAGTCATCCACATAAAGGGATTCCTTTATTATCTTCACTACCTCATGAAGCTGGGCTTTATATTCCTTCAAATGTTTTCTGACAGTTGCGGTGAGGAGAAATGGGCTGGAGAGACTCCAAACACCACCTTCGTCATCCATAACACACGCAGCTTCTCACATGAGTCTTCATGAGGCGGTGCAGAGAGCCAGAGGAAACACACCACATCTCTGTTCTTCTCAGCAAAATAAATCTGCAAGAAATCCTTTTTGATATCTGCTGTCAGTGCAATCGAGATTTTGCAGTCTGATTTTTATTAATATACTGAGCAGATCTGGGTTCAGGTTAGGACCAGTAAGTAGACAGTCATTAAGTGATGGAGAGCCAGTGTCATGTGATGAAGAATCAAGAACTACTCTGAGCTTGTTGTTACCTGATCTTCACAGAGAACAGCATGATGAGGCATGTAGTATTTGTAACCTTCTCTTAAGGACCTCAAATCTTTTCTTTGCAATCCTGTCATTATCTGGGAGTTCTGGCTTGTCAGGTCGCCACAGCAGCTCAACTTCATATTGTTCATCTTTGTACTAAGTTGTCTTTTTAAACTTGTGAAGAGCCTCCTCTTCCTCAAGACTGTATGTCTTCTTCATGGTGATACTCAAGAGACTCTATTTTACCAGAAGGCTTTCAGACGCTCTGAAACAAGTGTCAGTAACTTGTGTTTGCATGCAGGCTGTATCAGCAACACTGGACACTTTGACTGGACCCTGCTCTGACCATCCAAAGATGCTCTCAGTACTATGGTACGGTCTAAATCCTGACTGTAAATCCTCACAGATACAATTGAAGTTGTGAGGATACCTTTTCAGTTTCAGTCTGTAATTAATTAATTCATTGAGATCAAGTTGTGATTTTGTAATGAGAGGCTTAATAACAGCCAGTTTAAAGGTTTTTTGGGCATATCCTAATGACAATGACAAATAATAATAATAATAATCAGAAGAGGATCTATAACTTCTGAAAGCACCTTTTTTAGTAGCTTAGATGGTATAGAGTCTAACAAACATGTACATGTTGTTGGTTTAGATGATTTAACAAGCTTATTCAATTCTTCCTCTCCTATAGCAGAAAATGAGTGGAATTGTTCCTCAGGGGATCTATAGCACACTATCTGCTGTGATACTTCAGCTGACGGCTACATGGTTGTAGTTTTATCTCTAATAGTATCGATCTTGGAATTAAAGAAAGTCATAAAGTCATTACTGCTGTGCTGTTGGGCAATGTCTATGTTTGCTGATTAATTATTTTGGTTAAATTAGCCACTGTACTGAATAAATACCTGGGGTTGTGTTTGTTTTCTTCTAAAAGAGATGGAAAGTAAGCAGATCTAGCAGTTTTTAGTGCTTTTCTATAATAGAAATACTTTTCTTCCATGCAATGTGAAGCACCTCTAGTTTTGTTTTCTTCCAGCTGTGCTCCATTTCCCGGGCTGCTCTCTTTAGGGCATGAGTGAGCTTGTTATACCACAGTGTCTGACTGCTTTCCTTAATCTTCCTTAAGCGTAGGAGAGCAACAGTGTCTGAAGTGGTGGAAAAAACAGAGTCAATAGTTTTGTTACATCATCAAGATTTTCTGAGCTATTGGATATGCTGAGGAATTGAGACAACTCAGGAAGATTATTTAGAAAGCAGTCTTTTGTATTAGAAGTGATGGTTCAACCATATTTGTTACAAGGATCTGAATTTGCAGCTTTAGCTATATGGAGAATATACACAAGAGACTAGATAATGATCTGGGATATCATCACTCTGCTGCAGAATTTCTATGCCATTAACATCAATTTGGTGTTGATCGTATTAAATCTAAAGTATGTTTACGACAATAAATAGATCCTGACATGTGTTTTCAAAAAAATTGTTAGGATGTCTATAATGCTGATCCCAATGCATATTTTTCATTGTCAACATGAATATTAAAATCACCAACAATTAAGACTTTATCTGCGACCATCACTAGCTCAAGAATATCAGCAACTTCTTTAATAAAAGTCTTCATGGTGCGCTGGTGGCCTGTGTACAGTAGCCACAGAGGATCACAGAGGATTTATCATCAACACTTATTACTCTAGATAATGTTATATGAAGCATCATTACTTCAGACAAATTATACTTGAAACCAAACCTCTGAGAAATACTGAAAATATCACTATAAATTATAGCAACACCTAATACTTTTTAGCTTTTGGATGCGGCTCATGCTTATAACAGTAATCTTGAGGGGTTGACTCATTTAAAATAATGTAATCATCTGGTTTTAGCCAGGTTTCTGTCAAACAGAGCACATCTAGGTTATGATCGGTGATCATATCATTTACAAAAGGGAAAGAAAGGGATCTAATGTTTATTAAGCCAAGCTTTATCATTTGTTTATCTTTGTTTTGTTTAGCTTTTATATTAATCCATTGACAACAAGGACAACACTCATTGCTCATGACTGAATAACATTTGTGTTCACAAGGATCACTCTATGTCTAATGAAAACAATGCAATTTTATTTTACATTTGATTATTCAATTTCTGCACATGAACATCCTGCTTTTTTGTGCTATTGCTTATAGTTCGCTTATTGTTAAATGTATCTGGTATTGACAATTTTGCTGTTATTCATCCAAAGTGTATCTTATATAAAGGGGCACAGGAGTATTGAATGATTATTGAAGAACAGCAGAGTAATATAGTGATGTATTACTATAATTATAATTAATAATGACTATATATAATATAGTCCTGAGGAAAGAGGATAAGGGAATGATTTGATTTCTGCAAACCTAAAATGTTCTATTTTCACAAAGAAAAGTTTTACTTGCTAACCAAAAACAAATGTTACAAACACATGTCCAATGTTTTAAAATCATAAAGAAATGCAACAGTAAGTCAATTCTAGTTCAAATTCTGGTTGGGAAGTAATCATTCTGAACTATTTGCAAATAATATTTAAAATATGCACACATCCACTTTTATTTGTATATGGAAAAGCGTTTTTTGTTATAACGTTTCTTGTCTTGTCACTTTCAGATTACATAAAAATTACATAAATCGCATAAATTATAATATCCATATTACGAAAAAACTGTTTAAATCACAGGAATGTGCGCTCTGTGTCAGTGAACCATAAACCCCGCCCACTTTTACTTGATTGGCCATCTCAGTAATTTTGACATTGACGAGCGTTAGAGAGACAGCAGCCTAAACATGTCGCTTTTACCTAAACATTGTTTTCCTAACAACAGACAGAGCGCTGTGTAATGGTGTACAGTAGAGCAGTGCAAACACAAAACTGGGATCCACAGATAGTGTTGCGCGCAGAGCCATACAGAGAGAGAGTTGCGACAACGGAAGTCCAAAACGCTCGATCGTCACGTGATTCACGCAGCCCTCAAATAGTTCCAGGAAGTTCATAGCGGGCAATTGGAATACATTGAGTTAGAGGGACAGAACAGCGATTTTTGGTATTTAGTTGACAAAAAATGATTTATTGACATTATTTATAAAATAATGTATACATGTATACGTAGTATATATATATGTAGTTGTAATAGTGTTGGTTTTAAATGATAAAAACCGCTAATATTTGAGGATTAATGTGGTTAGCGGTCTGTACCTGCCTTGTTAACATATTTTAGGCTGAAGTTACCATGGTAAAAGTCCGTGTTTGCTATATAAACGACATCGTGGTCTTTTACCAAGTAATTCAGCCTCTATATAAAAATATAATTATTTATATATGTGCGTGTGTTCTTACAGCTTGTATGTTAATCAAGTGCAGTCGCATCTTAATGTTTATTGTCGTTTTACTAATCTCATTGTAAGTGTTGAGTTTGTTGTCTTTTTGAAATTAATTCCAAATAAGTAAATATATTTTAAGATTTAAGTGAAAATGAATCTTGGTTAAGGTTTTTGATTCTTGTGCACCCCTCAATTATAATATCTAAAAATGTATTTGTAGTATATTCAAATTGAAAAAAATTAAACATTTTTACACATTAAATCATATATTTTATGTATGTTGAGTTTTGTTATGCACATATTTACAGAAATCAATTTAGACATTTATAATAAATTATAAACCAAGTTGTCCTTGAACAGTCTCCATTACAGTGGGAGTGCACCAGTTACATAAAGCAGAGTGAATGTATGGTTACTCTACTGGTCTGGTGAGGAGAAAAAAATTATGCATCAAGTTTTGTTCAATTTACATTTATTTGTATGGCACTTTTTAGTATACACATTGTTTCTAGCAGCTTTACAAATAAGAGCTCTGTTAACAGGCGTATCTGTTTTACTGTAATGTCCATATTGCAGAATTTTTCTGAAATTAAGCTATACAAATCATGCAGTTAAGTAACGTCACGTAATCAGAAACAATGAACAAATTAAAGCATGATGTGATCATGTTGATTACAATGCAAGGACAATTTAGCAGTTTTGTATGTTTATTTAGAGTCTGCTTCATCTGAAGTCCTCTCAAGGGTTGGCGTCATCTCTTCACAGGTGCTGGTCATCTGAAGTCTTCATAAAAAACTGGATATAGTCAGCAGGAGCAATCTATAGATAACATTAACAAAATGTTATGTTATCATACTTAGGAGCTGGCACTGCTTTACTTCAGGTGGTTCTTGTTCTGAAAGCAGGATAGAGAAGGAGAATAACAGGAGAAATGGTTTAGTGATGCTTGCTTCATCACAATTCAGTCCTGTGGCATCCTGATCCTTCACACAGTAGTTCTATAGTAGCTAAGACGTTTAAGTGTAAAAACAGTAATAACTTACAGGTTTACAGTGACTGCTATAATACAGCAGTGGTATTTATATATATATATATATATATATATATATATATTAGGGGTGGGCATAGATTAATTTTTTTAATCTAGATTAATCTAGATTAAATCTTGGAATTAATCTAGATTAATCTAGATTAAAATGGCTAATTTGAATTCTGCTGAAGGCATTCAGAATATGCGTGCTACCCAAATAATGACTTAAAGTCTTTGAGAATGGATCATAAAGCTCATAAAGCTTTTCTATGATAATTTGTTGATGAAAATAAATTATGTTCAATTAGATGTACTTGTGTTTACTAACTAACTAACAATGAAATTATTTTTTCTACCTATTAGATTGTGTTTTTTTTAACGTCAACACCTACCCAGCCCATTACATGTTACACCGTACTTTTATTTTGACAGGTTGCCGTGAAGTTTCTGTGTACACAGTATGATATGATGCTAGTTTTCTCAAATGAAACGGTAAAAGTGACACTCACAGCAGTTTGGGAGATTGAGTTTATCTGTTCATGTGAGATGAAAATGCCAAAAATTACCGGGAGCGTCACGTGTGTTTCAGTATGCGTGTAGTAAAAGCTCGTCTCCGCAATGCATACATACAGCTAGGCAAACGGAACATATCGGATTCATATTAAAACGGTCTTTTTGCATTTCAGGTTTCACATACACTAGTCCATATCGCGATTTGAATTAAGTGACTGACCAACATTTGATTTATGAATCCAAAAAACGACGAATTTACGTGGTATTTCGCTATAGTAGATTCGGTTTTTATGAATGGAGGACGACGCGATCCCGTCTGTGTTTTGGCGGAGGAGACTTAAACGTGCGAACATATTCTACAGTCTTCGGTATACATCCGCGTTAAACTATCAAGGTGAAAGTCATCATAGCTTGCGTAGTTTAGACCCAGCTCCCAACCCAAATTTGAGAATAGGTTAACGGCGATATTTTTTTTATCGCGCGATAAGAGTTTCACGTTAACGCAGCACGTTAACGCCGATAACGGCCCACCACTAATATATATATATCCTCCAGAGACCCAAAGAAAAAAAGTGTCTCTTTTTTGTTGTTTTTTTGTGATTTCCTACATCCTTTGGGTTAAAAAAAAATTCTACAATTTAGAGTTTTTACGTTTTGTTTTTATTTTTAATTTTACAGCATGTCCACTGTAGTGGACCACAGGACGATTTTAGTTTGAAACGACAGCCAAACTCAGACAACAAAACTGTACAGAATATGGCTGTAAAGGGATATTAATCCAACATTTATGTCACAAAAACAAAACAACTGAAATCAAGCATTTTCCATAACTTGCAATGAGTCTGTTACGGCGCTGTGCAGGAATTTTGGCCCACTCAACTTGGCAGAATTGTTGTAATTCAGCCACATTGGAGGGTTTTCGAGCATGGACCGCCTTTTTAAGGTCATGCTGTGGGCATCTCAATAGGATTCAGGTCAGGACTTTGACTAGGCCACTCCAAAGTCTTCATTTTGTTTTTCTTCAACCATTCAGAAGTGAATTTGCTGGTGTGCATTGTCCTGCTGCAGAACCACAGAGTGCGGCATCTTTCCTGTTCTTCCTTTTCTGTCTCTGTGTCTGTCTCAGTCTGCTCATCTGAGTCTCCTGCAATTTCTTCCTCTTCTTCAACATCTTCTTGTATGTTACATTCAAATTTATCCTCATCTGACAGCTCTAAGTCAGAGTCTCCCTCAACTATCTTATAAAAATCCTCTCTGCTTCAGTTCTGCCTCCTACAACATGCAGTCATTAATTACATTAAGATGGTCCTGATGTCCACTATAGTTGACATTTTAAAAAGGATGATATTTTGAATCATAAACAATATAACAGCTTTGAAAGCTAAATGTATTGTTACTGACACTTTAATAAACAAATATATATGTGATAATAATAGTAAAAAACATGTAAAAAAGCAAAAATTTACGTATCTCTCTCCTTCCCATAAAATGTGCTCATTTGTATGCCGGCCATTTTGGATTCAGTGTAAGAAGTGGTTCCTAGCATGCCAGCCAATCAAATGACATATCACTAGAAAGCCCAGGATGTCCTCTGCACAGTACAACAGGACTTGACAGAGTAGCTCAAAAAATTCACAGAAAATGCATGAAAACACAAGGTCCACTACAGAGGACATAAGTCAATGGGCGGGGTCTCAGGATATATATATATATATATATATATATATATATATATATATAGCCTAGCATGATTCTGAAACGAAAATAGCTCGCCTATTTTAAAATTTTCATTCTCACTTAGGTCAATCAGCATTCATTGCAATAAATCCAGAACTACTAAGTAGCTCCCACCAGCAAAAATCCTGTTTAAAAGCCTTAATTACAGGATGATACTGCACGGACATAACGCATAACATCCCGTAAATCTACTAATTAAGTGAGAAATAATGTAATAATAATCTGTTTTAATGCACAAGTTAAATTGATTAGCTGTGTTGATAGTATAGTTTTTTTCTATAAATGTCTTACCGTTTAAAAGTTGATCACAGCGGTCTCTTCTGCTGCATCTCTACGGCGCTGATAGTATTAGCGCGAACTTCCGGGAACTATTGAGCGTCTCCGCGATCCGCCATTGCTGTAAAAAAATGGTCCATTGGCGTCAACGGAGTTGTCGCAACTCTTGCGCGTAGAGAATGCATGTGACGTCACTGACAGAGGACGCGCAGCTCAGTCGACGCTGCAGGTAACTTTCGCTTTCATATTTCTCCGGAAGGACGTGTTTTCTTTAATATGTGTTTGATATCTTTATTTGTTAGGAAATGAAGTGGTTTCGTTGCTGTTTCGTGTGATTAATTTGATCATTTGTGTTCACATAAGACTATCATTGTGTATTTGAGTGAACTCCACCGTCGTTCTGCTGTTTCTCCGACTCTCAGGATCCGTTCAGCTGAATTATTTTTGTCATTTCCACCCAGAGTAAGTGTTGGAGATCTCACTCTTCTGTCTGTTCTGCTTCATCATGGATGACCCACAAACACCCCGAGATGAAGATGTTTCTCCAGGATGCAGGTACTTTGATTAGATAGGCCTATATTAACCCTAAAAAGGTCAGGACAATAGAGACATCAGAAAATTAATTAATTGCTATTTCGATTTTATTAGAACACAGACAATACAAATTAGTGATATTTATTTATTTATTTATTTATTTATTTATTTATTTATTTATTAAAAAATAGTTTTATTTTTACATTTTAATGTATCCCCCATGTCGCCTTTTTGCGTGTAAAAACTGATTGAAAACAGAATGCTTGTTTGGCAATCTGTGTTACAATATTTTAGCTAAAAAAATGTAAATATTTTTCGTAATAATGTGTTAAACAATAATGTCTATTTATGAATATGTTTGCCTACTGAATCATATTTAATACACAAATAACTAGGGCCTATAAATTATTAACATGATCAAAACTTTGCTCATAAACCTGTTGTACATGATCTACTTCATGCCCTCTGCTTGATAGGTCATGCATTTTTTTAAGTAAATAATTTTTGCTTTGACATCTTCCATAATTTTTTATATTGTGAATGTAAGAATAACTTTTATATTGTTAGTAATAATTCAAGTTGAACATGTCCAGCTTGGGTTTTGCTGATTATGCATATGTAATTTTTGTATGTTAAAAAACGATTAATGTTTATTTTTTTGTAAGCTTAAAAGTAAATGTTGAACATGACATGACATGATCTCTCAACAATCAATGCATTGTAATAAACTGCATATATGAGCCATTCAATCTTGATGCATAAAATACGATACTAAACAAAAACATATAAGAATATATGTTTTTGTAGGTTTTTATACTCAAGTTTGCATGTGTTTTTGTTGAATTTCTTATTTCATAGATACATATACAGTGTGTGTGTGTATGTGTATATACATGCCTGAAAAAAAATCTATGTATTGTTAAGCTAAAACTAAATTCAGTATTGCTAACTAAATTAATAATAATTTAATGATTTACAATAAATTGTAATTTAAAAGTTTAAAGTATTGAACTGATTTTCTAAAATAGGCTACGAAGTATTAAGTCTATAGGCCACAGAGTGTATATGTAAAAAAATATCTTGATTTACACCCCTTAATGGGCGATGAATACCCTGAGAGACAAACATTTAAAGGCGGATTATGAAAAATGTAGAAACTAAATTAATAACATTTCAACATAAACATATGCTAATGCTTAACAACAACTTTTTAAACATGGAAGTCCACTAAACATATTGTAAATATGTGAAATACATCAACTTTTATGTGAGGGTTCTACAGGCGTAATGATGTTTTTAAATGCTGCCTGTGAGCGAAACAAATAATTTTTTTTAAACAAAATACAATATAACCTCCTTACATGAATGTCATTAAATGTGTTCAGCAGAAGAGATCAGAGTCAGAGCTGTGTGTCATATTTATCTTGTGTTTTTGTTTTATATTAGGTATTCATGGTATTATGGTATTCATATTAGTTGTTATGCGTCTATGAAAGAACTTTAGCTTATACTTGCTGTATCAACATAGTAATGCAGAAAATGTAATATTTTTGTAGATTAACAGTTAATATTTATACAGTAATTCAAAGGATTCTTTGTTATAGTTCAGTTCATCAGAAGAGATCAGAACCAGAGCCCAGCTGTGTGTCTATGAGGAGTGATGCTTCTTTGGATCGTCCAGTTGATTTTAAGAGTGATGACACAAGGTTTACTCTCCATTATTAAATTGTTTTGTAATAGATCTGATTATAGTATGATATTTTAAATGAATTATTAATTCATTTTTATAAAAATCTAACCTGACTGTTATTAAGCTAATGAGAAAAATGTCACCAATGTTAGAGTCTTTGATTCTTGATTTAAGGTCAATCCTGCCACACAGATCAGTAACAAAACCCATCTATAAGAAATATGACCAGCCTATGAATCAACCACAAGACAGCACGTATCCTGGTGTAAGGTAAACTGGGATTTTTTTAAGGCAGTGCATCATCACACATTACTCAAATACATAATTAATAACAGACACATTTCATAAACAATATGATATGTTCAGTGTCTCATAACACTGAAAAAAATAAATAAAATACATTTACCTCTGTGACTCATGTAATAATGTGGTGTTTTAATTTTCCAGGCATGAAGTCCTCAACACGTTTAGATCAAATCTGATGAAGAAGTTTGAGCGTCTGTATGAGGGAACAGTGACGCAGGGAAACCCAACACTCCTGAATGAGATCTACACAGAGCTCTACATCACAGAGAGTGAGAGTGGAGAGATCAGTAATGAGCATGAGGTGAGACAGATTGAGACACAATCCAGGAGAGCAGCAACAGAGGACACAGCCATCAAATGCAATCACATCTTTAGACCTTTACCTGGACAAGACAAAGCCATCAGAACTGTGCTGACAAAGGGAGTCGCTGGCATTGGAAAAACAGTCTCTGTGCAGAAGTTCATCCTGGACTGGGCTGAAGGGAAAGAGAATCAGGACGTCCAGCTCATATTTCCACTTCCTTTTAGAGAAATCAACTTGATGAAGAACAAAACACTCAGTCTTTCAGATCTTCTCCATGTCTTTTTTCCTGAAACTAAAGAAATGGAAATATCCAGTTATAAATATAAAGTGTTGTTCATCTTTGATGGTCTGGATGAGTGTCGTCTGCCTCTGGACTTTAAGAGTAATGTGAAACTGTGTAATATATCTGAATCAGCCTCAGTGGATGTGCTGCTGATGAACCTCATTGTGGGGAATCTGCTTCCCTCTGCTCTCATCTGGATCACCTCCAGACCAGCAGCAGCTGATCTCATCCCCTCTGAGTGTGTCCATCGAGTGACAGAGGTACGAGGATTCAATGAGCCACAGAAGGAGGAATACTTCAGGAAGAGAATCAGTGATCAGAGTCTGGCCGACAGGATCATCTCACACCTGAAGTCATCAAGGAGCCTCTACATCATGTGCCACATCCCAGTGTTCTGCTGGATCTCAGCCGCTGTTCTAGAGAAGATGTTGAGTCCAGCAGAGAGTGGAGAGATTCCCAAGACTCTCACTCAAATGTACACACACTTCCTGATCCTTCAGACCAACATCAAACATGAGAAGGACTATGAGAAGAAGGTGACAGATGAAGACATGATCCTCAAACTGGGGAAAGTGGCTTTTGAGCAGCTTGTGAAAGGAAACCTGATCTTCTATGAGGAAGACCTGAGAGAGTGTGGCATTGATGTGACAGAAGCATCAGTGTACTCAGGATTGTGCACTCAGATCTTCAGAGAGGAGTTTGGCTTGTATCAGGGGAAAGTCTTCTGCTTTGTTCATCTGAGCATTCAGGAACATCTAGCAGCTCTATATGTGCACCTCTCCTGGACAAACCACAACAGAAATGTGTTTGAGTCAATCACCAAACAGAGTTTATGGTCTAAAGTGAAGGACTGGTTTCTACTCAATTTATGTGAGCTGCATCAGAGAGCTGTGGATGAGGCTCTACAGAGTAAAAATGGACATCTGGATCTTTTTCTGCGGTTCCTTCTGGGTTTGTCAGTGGAGTCTCATCAGATTCTTCTACAACGAATAATGAAGATGAAAAGAAGCAGCTCTGACAGAAATGAGAAAACAGTTGAGTTCATCAAGGAAAAGATCAGGACCATTGACTCTCCAGAGAAATCCATCAATCTGTTCCACTGTCTGAATGAACTGGGTGATCGTTCACTAGTGGAGGAAATACAACAGTATCTGAAATTAGGGCATTTAAGTAAAGCCAAACTCTCTTCATCTCATTGGTCAGCTGCAATTTTTGTGTTGTTGACATCAGAAGAGGAAATGAATAAGTTTCGTCTTGATAAATTTTTTGAAGGAAAGAATAAGGCTGAAAATATGAAAGTTCTTCAGAAGTTGCTGCCTGTGATTAAAGAATCCAGATCAGTTCAGTAAGTATCAATGAGAACAATCACCTCACTGGTAAAACATTAAGGCCCGGTTTCCCAGACAGGGCTTAGACTAAGCCAGGATTAGACCATAGTTCAATTAGGACATTTAAGTAATTTTTATAAACATGCTTAGAAAAAAACATTACTGGTGTGCATCTTGAGACAAAACAAAGGCACTGATATATTTTAAAATCAATCAGTGCAATTTTATTTCAGTTGAAACAACTCAGACTTACATTTTAGTCTAGGACTAGGCTTAAGCCTTGTCTGCGAAACCGGGCCCATGAAAATCAAAATTTAAAGCTCCTAAATCTTAGTGCTATAGTTATTTTTTTTAGTGGTCAGCATTTTGATGTGTTTTCATAACAGTGGCACTGTAAAAGATTTCTTCAGGCATTTAAACAAAGTCAGAGAAGTTGCATATACATTATCCAGGTTTTCTAATTACAAATGTTAAAATTAACATACAGAAGGAATTTAAATATTTCTCATCTGACATAAAAGACTAAGCAGAATTCGAGAGCAACCAAACAAGTGGAGAAGCAGCTCATATATACAGCAGCTCAAATCTCCTAAAATCTGATGTATCAGTTAATGGAGCAAAACAGCAGCTTATTTGAACACACTTTTGAAGACAACAATTGAAATCTACAAGGTTATAAATTATAATTGTTTGTTATTTATATTTTGAGTGTCAGGGGTGCGTGCAAGACGAGACGAGACGAAATTCAAAGTAGACAGTTTCTTTAATATAATATTCCAAATGGAACAGGCAGGAACACAGAAGGCTTTCTCACACAACACGTAACGTTAAGGACCGACAATACACTGAACTCAAAGGCAGACTTATAAAGGGAACTGATAATGAGACACAGGTGATACAGATTACACTAACGAGGACTAAACCAAACGATCACAAAATGACAGGGGGAGACAAAAACAGACGTGAAATGTGACATTGAGTTTTGACATTGTACAGAAGGGCATCTGGAATGACAAGCGCTAGACTCAAACTTAAATTAAACTCATGAACTATCTGCCAGTTCACGGTCCACATGGATTATTTTTAAACATGTTAAACCAGTTAGAAGTTGAATAACATTAATTTAATTTTTACTCAATTGCAATACAACTTCATACAATTACAATTTTACACAATTAATAAATAAATGGTTTAATCCAATCTTAACATTTGTGTGTGTGTGTGTGTGTGTGTGTGTGTGTGTGTGTGTGTGTGTGTGTGTGTGTGTGTAAATTTTCAAATAAAATTTGTCTAATTTGACAAGTATGTTTGATAGTATTTCACATGTATGATTTTAATCTCTCTACAGGTTGTTTAATTGTGGCATCACAGATGAAGATTGTGCTGCTCTGGCTTCAGCTCTGAGATCAAACCCCTCACACCTGAGACAACTGAATCTGTCTGGAAATAAACTAGGAGATTCAGTGAAGCAGCTTTCTGATGTACTACAGAATCCTCACTGTAAACTGGAGATACTGAGGTCAAATGACTCACATATGCTATTTAGTGAATAGTGTCATCACTTAAGACAGATTTGCATAAGATATACATTTTGCATAAAATAGGGATATAATGCAAATAAGAAATAATATTTATCCTGTATGAATGAGACTTTGGATGTTTATGATCATGTTTTGTGTTCTGTGACATTTTAAACCTCAGTCCAATGATTCATCAAACATTGATTTGTGCTTTAAGTTTTACTACATCTTTAGGTAACACTTTATAATAACTACACACTATGAGTCATTAGTTAAGCATTGGTAAATAGTTAATGATTCATTTATAAAGCATTATTCCTATATTAATAGACATTTGTAAGCAGTTCATAAATACAGCTATAAATGCTCTATTCTTGTTTTATAAGCATCTGTATAATATGCTTAATAAATGTATTTTCATACTGTATTAAATTAAGCATTACATTATTTACAAACCGGTTAGTTAGTAGTTGTAAGTGGTTCAGGAGATAATTCAGAAAGTGTTAATTATTCATAAACCATTTGAATGCACATTTATACATCTTAGTATTCAGACATATATTAACAGTTTGTCCGTGTGTTAATAAATGCTTTAACACATATTCTTACTGTAACTCATAATTAATTCAGGCAGTTATAAAACATTTACCAGCTGTCAGTTAACTTTTTTGTGAGCTCATCTAAAGTGAGGACTACTTATGCCTTGTAAAGTGTTAATAAGTTGAGTTTTAACATTTTGAAATCCATTCAGCCATTCTCCTCTGCTATATTGTCTCATAGGATTCAATGATCTATGCTAAGCTATGCTAAAAGAACAGGAGAACGACTTTTGTAAACACTTTACAAGGCATAAAAAGTCCTCACTTTGATGAGCTCACAAAAACCATTAACTGGCAGCTAGTAAATGTTTTATAACTGCCTGAATTATGAGTTACAGTAGGAATGTGTGTTATTAAAGCATTTATTAACACACTTACTAACTGTTGCTATATGTCTGAATAATAAGATGTATAAATGTGCATTCAAATAGTTTATTAACACTTTCTAAATGATCTCCTGAACCACTTACAACTACTAACTAACCTGTTAATAAAGTATGAAAATACAATTATTAAGCATATTAAACAGATGCTTATAAAACAAGAATAAAGCATTTATAGCTGTATTTATAAACTGCTTACAAAGGTCTATTAATGTAGGAATAATGCTTTATAAATGATTAATTAACTATTTACCAATGCTTAACTAATGACTCATAGTGTGTAGTTATTATAAAGTGTTACCCATCTTTAATAATGAATGCACAGCTAAACTGATCTGATCTGTGAGAGTGAAGAGTGTGTGATTGTTCTCTACAGGTTGTATGGTTGTAGCATCACAGATAAAGGTTGTGCTGCTCTGGCTTCAGCTCTGAGATCAAACCCCTCACACCTGAGAGAACTGGATCTGTCGTGGAATAAACTAGGAGATTCAGTGAAGCTGCTTTCTGATGTACTACAGAATCCTCACTGTAAACTGGAGACACTGAGGTAAAATCATGGAGGACACTATAAAGTATATTGTATGTGAAGTGCAAAATAAATTACAATTTTGAAAAATTACAAATCGAAAAATTAAACAACACATTTTTAAACACAATAGCAAATCTAAACACAAAACAAGTCAGAAAACACAATCAACAAGTCAGACCAAATTGAAAAGGAAGGTATTGTTTGCAAATGGACTACTCATCACTGATTGGACGAGACATCTGTCAATCATGATGGACAGAAAGTAAAAAAAAAAATGTGACCAGCTTTGTTTCTTGTTCTTCTTTTGCAATAGCAAAAACTTTTTAATGGATTGTGGTTACACAGTGCACATAGCCCATCAGACAAAAAAAAAAAAAAGGTCACATACTGTGGGAGAGTAAGGACAGTGAGCGAAGCTTTTGACACCAACCTGTGTACAAACTTGCTGATGTTTATTTTAAACAACTTAAATATTCTAAAAATTGAAATAAAGTGTCTGACATTTATTTAATAGTGTGAATAAAGTGCCTAATGGTTTTTAAATAGGCCTTTCTTATTGATCAGGCAGGCTGGCAAATCAGCTATGTGCAGCTCATATTTTTACCATTTTCAAAACTGTGGTTTTCTTCATGGAGCTTTGCAGGCTAAACATGGTTAGGGTTACAAGTAGGTGTAGGAGTGGGCTTTAGGAAGAGCACCGAGTAGAGTCCCAATAAGGCTGCATTCACTTATATTATAAAAATATACACAGCTAAACTGATCTGAGAGAGTGAAGAGTGTGTGATTGTTCTCTACAGGTTGAGGGATTGTGGCGTCACAGATGAAGGTTGTGCTGCTCTGACTTCAGCTCTGAGATCAAACCCCTCACACCTGAGAGAACTGTATCTGTCTAAGAATAAACTAGGATATTCATTGAAGCTGCTTTCTGATGTACTACAGAATCCTCACTGTAAACTGGAGATACTGTGGTAAGATCATATTTGCTTTAAATGTGCTTCATGTGTGAGTCATATATGAAGTGTTCAGCCTCAGCTTTTTAGTTTTAAAATGAACAGCACTGCAAAAGTTATTGGTTCTGATGTTCACTGTAGTTTATATGTAGTTGATATCTACATTTGTTACAGAAGCAAGTACACGGATACCATCAAGCTGAAAAATTCAACCAAAGATAAACAAAATGCAGTCTTGGTCAACACAGAACAGTTTCAAGTTCTCACAAACAGAAATTGTCTATATGCATTTCTGTCAACTTCATTCATTGCACAATTAACTAGGGATGCTCCAAACCGTCATTTGTGCACAATAATGCAATAATTTTATAAATCCAAATATATGGTGAAAAAACTTTATTTACTGGGCAACAAATACAATTGTAGCACTAAATCTGATAAAATGTTACACATTACTATCTGTATTATAAAATGCATTTAGAAAAAACTATATATTTATACATGTAAAGTGCATTTTTGTTAAGAAGGCAACAACATATAATGGATTAGGACAAAACAAATACAATGTGGTGCAAAGCAGTTACAGTATGCACATGTGATGCACTTGAAGCAGCAGGAAGTCGAAGCATGTATCGCTTTGCATTAAAACGTTTAAAGCACAGGGGAGAGATATTAATGTGCAGTCAATCTGTGTAATCTGTGCAACAGTTTATTTTCTTTGTACAGATTAAAATTTTTGTTACTGTGCACCTCAAAATTTAATTATAGTCTTTTCTACTCCTGTGTTTTGTTCTAACAGACACCTGGCAGCAAGTAACATGATTTAGAAACAGCAATACACTCCAGCGAGATTAAGCAAAGACTACGCAAAAACCATAGACAATTTTTAACAAATCAAGTATAATAATGAGAACACTGAATGACCTTGCAGACGTTTTCATCGTCTTGACTGTAGTAACCGAACGTGACCAGGGTTTGAATGCTGAATGATGACAGACAGCAACAGTGGAGAGAAGAGTTTACGTTTACTTGAAATCAACTATTTAAATATTCATTTGTACCTCACATTAAACTATTGAACGACTTAAGATCATTTGAAATATAATGCATGAAAAGTTCATTGTGCTTTGTTTTGTGCAGCTTAACAGTAACACAGAATAGTACACTGAACGCACACTATCAGATTTGGATCAGTCCTGTCTGACCAATACCTGATCCGACAAAGAATGCAGTATTTGAGCCGATACCCAGTATGAGTATTGCATCTCTTATGAATTTGTACAGAATTTTGATCTGCTTAAAGGTCCCATATCGTCAAAATCAAAATTTCCTGGCTTTTTTCATGATAACTAAGGTCTAGGGGCTATCTAACTACCATATGAGTTTCAAAACAGTCAATCCACAGTAAACTGCACACAGCCTGCTTAAAGTAGCTGTTCATTTTCACGAGCAGCTGTGACTTCCGTAACGATGTGACGTCCGATCGACTCAAGTCACCGCCTTCAGTCACAAACCAACGTCCCACCCTCCTTTTGTCAAACCCCCAGACAACAACGCATCCATTCCATTGAGCAACAACAACAGGAAAACAAGTGGAGAAAACCCTGTTCAGTCGATAGATGTCAAGCTACGATCATTACACAGGCTTCAGAACAACGTTAATATAAGAGACCAGCGGCACGTCAACTTCAGCCTCTTTCACACAGCGATTCCGGTAAATACACGGATAATGTGTCCCACGATTTGTTCCGGAATTGTTTAATTTGGTTCATTCACAGTTGTTTTCCGGAATCTGTGCGTGCTTTACACACAAACCATAAAGACATGTGACGTTTGGATGTGAGATGTAATGCGACACGTACGTTTCACTAAACTGAAACTAACCTGAACAAACTGTGCTTCAGCGCTGATAGTGAGGAGCTGGCTCTGCCTGATGATCGCTGCTTCATTCCACTTTGCACGTAACGTTATTTTTCGTTGTGAAGAGTCGCTTGATAACGTGCATCATTACTACAACACTGCCTTTAGGTTCTGGCTTTGGTTCACACAGTTCCCGTAATTTTCCAGAATCAGCGCGCATTGTGAAAGGGGCTTTACTAAAGCAACAGTTATGTAGCCTACTGCATTCGGTGTTTGTAAAAGAAAAAACATTAATGATCATTCTAAAATATCCTGTTGAGTATCAGCTCTCTCTATTGCTCTGAGCTCGCTTACGCTTACAGCATACATGACCGTAGTTACCTGTGATTGGCCTGGTTGTGCGTCACTCAGAAAACAACAGGCCAATCAGAAGAGAGGCTCATGAATATTAATTAGATGGGCCAAAATCGACCTGTTTTTGACAGAGCTCCTAAAAAAGGAGCTGTAAAAATATATTGAGATGGATTTTGGCACTTATACCGCAAATATATATTCTTAAGGACATCAACAAATAAAATAAACCTCCAGAAATGTGTACGATATGGGACCTTTAAAACTGGACTATAGAAGTATTATTTATGGTCAGCCAGGAAATCATATCACAGACTCAAACAATCAACAAAATACAGAAGAAGAATTAATTATAAAGAAAAATTAAATATTCAAAATATATTTATATTCATAATCTATGACAAAAATATATGTTAAACTAGGTTAGTGAATAATTCAGCAGCAAAAGTTATTGAATATGTTTGCATTATGAGAGAGTTTCTAGAATTATGTACAGGCAACTTCCATCAATGTATTCCATATTTTTAAATCAAAGTCTCATAAACAGTGTAAAAAGTTATCACAAAAACACATTTTGCACACTTTTAACTAATTTATAAATCCAAAACCATAGATTGGTTACAGGGAAGCAGCATCAGTTTCAAACTATATTTTTGATTGTGTCTTTGGTACACTGCAGTTTTAAAAAGAAAATACTTGACAATGGTGTTGACTGATGAATTTGTCTCATGGTTTGTCCTTAAACATATTTAAAGGTGCAATAGGAGATCTTGGGAAATGGTAACTGTACCCTGATAGCACTAAAAGCGAACGTCCCACCCTCCCTGCAAATCACCGTCCAAAGCCACGCCCCTTGAATGCATCTTCACACACAGACCAGACGACTAGAGACAGCATTACTACAATGCATTGTAACACAGATGTATTGAAATGTTCAACAGACCAGATATGAAAACTGTGTGGTGCTAATAATGCACGGGAGAATGCTTACTCTGTCTGCACAGTGAACGTGAATGTGCTGATGACGTATGCTGTCTGCGCGAACAGGGTGCGCAGAGGTATGCAAATACATATGTTGACTGGCAGGTACGACAGCCTATCGTAATGTTCGGACTGAACATTTTGATTAGATGAACACATCTTGGTCCTACACCTTCCACAGAATATATAAATACATTTAGACCACTTAGCTTAATGATTGCTATCAGGATGTGAAGAGAATTTTAACCAGCATAACAACAAATGTTTCTGAAACAATCACCTATTGCACCTTTAAAACACCAGATAGAACATTTAAACAATGTTAAAAAACTTTAAATTCAGGTGTTTTATGTTCATGTTTTGTGTTCTGTGTAGGGCTGTCCCCGAATAGTCGAAGATTCGATGCATCGATATGCGGAGCCTGATTCGACCACCGATCTCACAGTCGAATCTTCGCGGGTGAAACGAGCATCATACCATTTTGCCAATATGGGGGTGCTCAATGTCTAATTGCACACAGAACTACTGGTTTTGTACGGTTATATTAAGTTATATACAGCCTTAGATTATGATAATGCAGTAAAAACAAAAGTGAAAAGAAAGAAGCGTTCAATAAATATTTTTAACGTGTTTGTGAATAAATCCAACCACCCCTGTGACTAATTTAATTTTCACTTTCCCTGATGCATGACGAGATGAGGACCATCTTGACTGCAGGGATGGCGGCGATCACACCGAACGCGTTTTTGCAGTTGGAGGCGCCTCTTTTGAATGGTTTTCTGTTGGCAGTGAGCGTTCTGCACGCTGTTTATGCGCCTGCTGCGCCTCGCGTTTTGCAGGAGCGCTCTGAGCGCCTGAAGTTGAAAAAAAAATCAACTCTGAGCGGAAAAACGCCCAACGTCATTCGCGTTCTTTTCCAATCGAATGAATGGAGAGCTGGCCTTCTGTTGTGATGGCGAAAGTTTACCGTTGCTTAAAAAGTCCGGAGACTCCAAGAAATGGAGGAGAAACCTTTGGTGTCTATCGTGGGTAACCCGGAGCTGTATTATTTAGGGTTTCTGCTAATATGACAGTTTACTTAACAGCAAAAAACTAAGATTTTAGAGCGCTCGCGCTATAATCCTTTGAATTGACTGACAGGACAGCTGTTTTGGTCGTTGCTTAGCAACATAAAAAACCGCAGCACACTGCTCTTTCATTAAAAGTCACCAAAAAAGGCAGTGCTGTGCGCCTCGCGTTTTTAGAACTAAAAGACGCGTTCTGTGTTTTTATTTAAACCTAAATAAGTTTGTCTGTCAGTTGGCAGGCAGTTTTGGTCGCTTATAAAATAAAATAAAAATAGTTTTACCCTCCTGCTGACTATAGTGTCGTGCCCCTCCCAACCCATTCACACACGCACATAAGCCTAGATGATTCGACTATCGGTCGACTATAGAAAGATTCGAAAATTCTGATTCGACTATGAAAATTCATAGTCGGGGACAGCCCTAGTTCTGTGACATTTTAGACCTCAGTCCAATGATCCATCATAAATGTTGATTTATGTTTTAAGTTTGTACTTGTTCTTTAATAATACATTCACAGCTAAACTGATCTGATATGAGAGAGTGAAGAGTGTGTGATTGTTCTCTACAGGCTGAGGGATTGTGGCATCACAGACGAAGGTTGTGCTGCTCTGGCTTCAGCTCTAAGATCAAACCCCTCACACCTGAGAGAACTGAATCTGTCTTGGAATAAACTAGGAGATTCAGTGAAGCTGCTTTCTGATGTACTACAGAATCCTCACTGTAAACTGGAGAAACTGTGGTAAAATCTCCCTGATAGTCACACCTGGCTTTGTCCTCAGTAAAACATCCTTTAATGTCAAATGTTCTGTTAATAAAATCAGCAATGTTCAGTAAACACTAAATTTCAGAAGAAATTACTCTGGTTAAGCTAATTTCATTAATTTCCATTACATCACATGACCTGCTGCTCCTGGAGCTTTTTTTTATGATAGATTGATTATTAATGAACTTTCAGATAACATGTAATCCCGATCCTCTGTAACTTACTGCAGAGAATGAATATCTCTTAGGTTTAGAGTTAAATAGTTAGAGAAAATACTCTGAATGTGTTTAGTTTTAACTCAGTACAACAGTGATCAATGAGTGAATGAAAGTTATAATCACTTTAGTGTTAAGCATTATCATCGATACAAAGAAAGACCCTCAACACCTACAACAATGAGTAATTTTTTATTTGATGTATTAATTTATTTGCTGCTCTATCAGCAGTTTTATGTTCCTTTTATATCAGTGCAAACTCGGTCCTGGAGGGCCACAGTTCTGCAGTTCTCATTAGTATCTGTTTAGTCCTGAAACACATGACCGTTTCAGGCAGCACCATTGAGCATCAACATGCATAAACCTCATTCTATCAGCAGCAGTATGTGGCAATGCCTATCATTATCTCCTCTCCTGCTCTGAGTCAATAACAATCTACAGACACTTCAACTACAATTCAAATCGTGTCATTGTTCTCTACAGGTTGATTGAGTGTAGTGTCACAGATGAAGGTGTTACTGCTCTGGTTTCCGCTCTGAGATCAAACCCCTTACACCTGAGAGAACTGCACCTGTCATTTAATAAACTAGGAGATTCTTGTAAGAAGTTACTCTCTGATCTGAAGAACGATCCACATTATAAACTGGAGAGATTATCCTATTGTGAGTATTTGTTTATTTAAAACTTTTAAATTGAGTAACAAACCTCCTGTGTGTGTAATTGGAGAATATAAGATAATTGAGCTCCACTTTAGTCTCTGTAATTTAAACTGTGTTTAATTCTGTGAAGTGACTGATTTATTAATATTTTAATCTCTTACAGAGTCGCTAAGTGATAGTAGTTGTTGATCATTCAGTGTTATTAATCTATGATCAGTTGTTAATTGTTAATTTATATATTTGGTTGTAATATGAATATACGGTGTTTTTATTCTGAAATGGATCTGCTGATGTGATGTGACAGCAGTATTGTCTCATACTCATATGTAACTGTCTGTGTGTTTTATTGCAGGACTCTCAGTATTTAGACATCAGTCCAGTTTTCTCAGGATCAGCTGATGGTGAATAAGGAGCCGCTACTCTCAACACAATTTTGACTGATATGTGTATAGCAGTTTTTTAAATGTATTTTATTTTTATCCAAGCAGAAAATGTTAAAAATAGCTTGGGAGGGAAAAAACTTAAATTATTTTATTGTATTTGTTCACCAGATGCTTTTAAAGTTTCAGTATAACATTTATGGGTAGCTTAATGTAAAACATTGTCAGTAATTCGATGTACGTTGTGTAAAAGACAAATTTAATGTTTTATACAAATAGCAGAAAATAGGTTTAATGCGAAATAAACTATAGTAAATAACACAGCATTTGTACACACTGATTTAATTGTGGATGTCACTGGTTTTGGGTGGGGGTGGGGGCGCTTACACACACAAAAAGTGGCTCTTCATGTTTCTTCAGTGGTTCTTTTTGGTGGTTGAAGTGGTACAGTATATACCCCAGCTACCAAAATAAAGAACCTGGTAAGCCCAGTATGATTCTTCAGTAGCTCTTTGGGGTTTTTGAGGTGCCATACAAAGAACCTATTAAGCCCCTGTATAGTTCTTTAAAGGTTTTCTGACTCTCTTAGTCTTATAGTTTAGTTGGTGAAATAAAAAAATAAAAAGGCATTAAAATGCAGTATGCAGTTCTCCTCCGGGAACTCGAGCTGCATCCGAAAACGCTATGGGGAACACCATTGGCGAACCACGCCCTGAATATGTGTAGATTGTCCAATAGAAGGGCGTGACGTCCCGGGCGTGGTGACAAAAGCAACCAGGAAGCTATAAAAGCTTGCCGGCAATGGCATCAGCTTCTTTCATTCAGCAAAGTGCTCTGTTTATGTCTGTTGTTTCACGTCTTTTGTGCCAGTTTGCACAGCTTTTTTGAGGGTTTTACTTCAGTCGAGGAAGTCCTCGGCTAAGCAGTCCTGACATCCACCCAGGACCGCTGAGGGCAGGGGAGCGGGTAGCAGGTCTTCTGCGAGTCAAAATTTCGGTTCTTTCCGCCCGCTTGCGTAGCGGAGCCGAAGGGCTCGCCACCCTCACAGCGGTCCCTAGAGCAGTTAGTCCGGATTTCTCCTGCCGGTCTGTCAGTACAGGTTACCGAGCTAGCATTTCAGGCTACATCAGAGGCCAGTCTCGAGAGGCTGGTTCCCTTCGTAGACTATTTAGCAGTGTGGAAACTACTGCCAAACGTGTCTGCGTGGGTCCTGCGTTCTGTAGAGAAAGATTGGCAAATTTGAGCTCAATCAGAACAGTTAGCGGCTCAACATCGAGATGTTGTTCTCGCTCATATGAGAGCGTTGGGGTTACAACTAAACGCCAAGAAAAGTGTGCTGTCTCCATTACAGAGGACCACTAATCTAGGCGTAGTGTGGGATTCGACCACGATGCAGGAACGTCTGTCACTTGCTCGGATCGAGTCAATCCTCACTGCAGTCAGGAGAGTCAGAGAAGGCCAGTCACTTACTGTAAAAGAGTTTCAAAAACATTTGGGTCTGATGGCAGCTGCGTCCAACGTGATACCTCTTGGCCTGCTGTACATGAGAACACTACAGTGGTGGCTCAAGACCAAGGGGTTCTCCCCAAGGGGAAACCCACTTTGCCTGATCAAGGTCACACGGCGAGACCTACGTGCCTTAAACATGTGGAAGAAACTTTGGTTCTTGTCTCAGGGCCCGGTGCTGGGACCTCCTTGTCACCGTGTCACAATAGCGACGGACGCGTCCCTCACTGGTTGGGGTCTGTGGAGTGGTCACCATCACGCATGGCATATCAATTGTCTAGAGATGCTGACTGTGTTTCATGCACTGAGATACTTCCTCCCGGATCTGAGGAATCGCCATGTGTTGGTGCACACTGACAACACAGCGGTGGTCTAATAAATCAACCACCAGGGGGGACTGCGTTCGCACCCCTTAATAAAAGGTGGCGGACTAGATCCTCCTGTGGTCCCAGGACAAACTCAGTTCACATTCCTGGGCATCTCAATTTGGGAGCAGACATCCTGTTGAGGCAAGGGCTGAGGCCCTGGGAATGGATGCTTCACCCAGAGGTGGTGGAGCAGATTTGGAGAGTGCTTGGCCAGGCACAGGTGGACCTCTTTGCGACTCAAGAGACATCGCAATGTCCCCTCTGGTACTCTCTGACTCATCCAGTTCCCCAGGGGTCTGTACGCTTTTCCCACAATCGCTCTGCTCCCAGGAGTTCTGGAGAGAGTTTGCAGGGAATGGGGTCAGTCTACTCCTAGTAGCCCCGTACTGGCCGGTCTGAGTATGGTTCTCGGACCTGATTTCCCTTCTCGACGGCTCTCCATGGGAGATTCCCGTCAGGAGGGATCTCCATTCTCCACCCCCACCCGGAACTGTGGAAGCTGTGGGTGTGGCCCCTGAGGGAGAAAAACTCATAGCTTCCGCTCTCTCAGCCGAGGTTGTTGAGACCATTCTCCAGTCCAGAGCTCCCTCTACGAGGAAAGTGTATGCTTTGAGGTGAAAGCTCTTCACAGCATGGAGTAGAGACCACCAGTTAACTGCCCCATTGGTACAGTCCTGGAGTTCTTACAGGCTCGTTTCACGATATCCCACTCCACCCTGAAGGTGCTCGTGGTGGCGATTTCGGCCTACCACACCCCTCTTTGTGGCCTCTCAGTGGGCAAGAATCCTCTCCTTATACGCTTTCTTCGTGGTCAGCTGAGGCTTCTGGTACGACCTCGTGTCCCCACGTGGGACCTAGCTGTGGTGCTCAAAGCCCTCTGTAGTCCCCCCTTTGAACCTATTGAGTCTCAGAATGCTTCCTTTCTATTAAGACTACGTTGCTCCTAGCCTTGTCTTCTTTGAAGAGAGTGGAGGACCTGCAGGCCCTTTCGGTTGCCCCCTCTTGTCTCGACTTTGCGCCTGGTATGGCCAAAGCTTTCCTTTACCCTCGAGCAGGATATGTTCCTAAGGTCCCTACCTCTACACCACAGCCAGTCATGCTTCAGTCATTCTGTCCTCCTCCCTTCACGGATCCGGACCAACAGAAGCTTAATTGCATGTGTCCAGTTCGTGCACTGGACGCCCATGTCCACAGAGCTGCCTTGTGGCGTAAGTCGGACCAGTTGCTGGTGTGTTACGGTAAACCCAAGAGGGGTTTACCGGCTGCTAAACAGACTTGGAGCAGATAGATTGTGGATGCCATCTGCTCCGTCTACGAGTCCTCTGGTCTCCCCCCTCCATTGGGGGTCAAGGCTCGCACTATGGCCGCTTCTAAAGCTCTTCTCGCCGGTGTCCCAATTCAGGACATTTGCAGTGCAGCGGGATGGTCCACGCCACTTACCTTCGTGCCACTCCTGGTGCTTCTGTTCTCTTGCCCTAGCTTTCTGGGAAGGGACTTGTTTTCTTCCAGCTCTGCTCCATTTTCCGGGCTGCTCTCTTTAGGGCATGAGTGAGCTTGTTATACCACAGTGTCTGACTGCTTTCCTTAATCTTTCTTAAGCATAATGGAACAACAGTGTCCAGCGCCGGCGCTCCGCACACTCAGACCACGCACTGCGCGTAGGGCACCAAGCCCCTGGGGGGCACCAAAAAATCTGGGTCGTGAAAAATCATCACGACAGGCTACTAGTATAAATAACAAATAAAATATGTCTAAAGCATGTTGATATAGTAAAGCAATATACAGGTAATATAGGCCTAGACCAAATTAGCGAAGAAAAGGTGATCTCCTGTGCGGCCCTCTCTCCAGTCTCCCTCTGGTGCCCCCCTTCCCCGCCAGTGATGCGTGGGTTGATCTAAAATGAGCGTGTGCCTGCGGTTACCCTCGGTTACGAGTCATCCAAAAATATTTCTAATATTTTGCGGTCTGTCGGGTCGTTTGAAATAAAGATGCCAATTAAACCTTTGTAATTCATATTGTACTAGACACAATTTTCTTTGAAATACACAGACCTACACTTTATTGGCTGAATAATATTTACCTTTTGAGCGTTATTAACTGTTGTTGAATAAATGCTGACGCGGGCTACTTTTAAATGCATAAAGCTCAGCAGGGGCGGAGTGGCAATCAGGACGACCTGGCCGGCCGAAGGATTTACACAGCGGATCACAAATTGAGCGGGCGCCGAGGCGAACGCGACCGGCCTGAGCTTATTAGAATCATTGACGTTACTAAATTCTCCGCGAATAGCGGCCAAATACTCCCACACACTCCCCCTAAACGTCCAACCAATATTTATATCAGTTGCTCACTCTCTATCAGTGCCGGCCCTCCCTATAGGCGAACTAAGCGGCTGCTTAGAGCCCCGCCGCCACTAGGGGGCCCCCACTAGTGGTCCGAGTCATTACGTTGCAAAGCGCGTGGCTGTCACTAGCCAAGTTTCCATCCAGTTTTTGCACTGCTTTGTTATCGACAAAGAGAATATGTGTAAAAAAAAAAAACTGCAAAATTTGCTGTCTACATCCTGTTTTCCTTCGAACCGGCCTTTTACATATTAAAATGGTGTGCGTAATGACCTCATCCCTAAAAAAAACTAACTGTCGCATAAGTTTTGGTGTATCGCAAAAAAAAAACTGCCCTTGAGCTGTTTCCATACATAATTTCACCTATATTGCGTAAATTATATAGGCTAGTAGACTGTTCTTTATACATTTGAAACAAAACCTAATATTAAATTGTATGTTAGCTAATTTTTATTAACAAGTGTCATGAGTTTTTTTTTTTTTTGTACTTTGTTATAGACTATTTACTTGATCATCAACAATAATCATAAACAGGAGCAGTTGTATTATCATTTTTCTGATGAACTTTTATTTAGAAATGGGAATGTTCATTTCGGTTATTTTATTTCTCCTGACAACCGACGGTCGTTAAGACATTTTTAACCATTAACTTACAAGATTGTTAAATTACAATTAAAAGACATTTTAATTAATACGCGGCTGTGACCCATTAAAAATACCTACATTTGTTTTCCATGGATTAATTTTATACACGCAAAAGAGTGTGAGGATTCACATGGTCAGGCACCTGCAGCGCTTCTGCGAACGGAGGAAAACATTATACAGCTATATATAAAATAAATAAAATAAAGTTTTTTTCTAAATAAATTATGAATTAACAAAACGAAAGGAAAAATGTGAAACAATTAGCAGCCTATATCAACCTATGCAGAATTTAGTTAAATTTTTCTGATGCGCTCTTGAGGCATCCTGTTTGTTTCCTTCTTACAAAAGCACACTGTTTGTTTTTATTGTGAATGTGCATTAATAAAATACATATTTAGAATAGTTTGGAACAACGTCTTACTCTTATATGACCACAAACGAAGGAGTAGGCTATTGTATGTTGTTTCCACTTTTAAAAGGGGGGAAAAACAAAACAAATGATCGTGTCGGCGCCTCATGCGCGCAGTTAAGCATTACTAACTCTACAACGCAGCTTCATTGTCATAATAAAATACAGTCAGCCAAACATATTGAAAGACTATTTATATAAATAGTAAATCAATAAAATAAATAAATGCTATTTTCCCCCTTTTATTTCAGAACAAACCCTTTAAATTTAATGGAACAATACTCATAACACAAGAAGAACAAAAATATAAAAAGCTAACAAGCCAACAAGTTAATTTAAAATGTTGTACTTATCATTTCAATATACACGTAAAACAAGATCTTCTTAACAAAATGAATAAATTTTAACTTGCAACGTAACAAAGCCCCTTTTCTCTACAAAAAAAGTGTTTCCAAACAGATTTTTGTGACATTTGAAGTATGGATTTAGAATTTATGCGCTAAAGTTAAACGGAAAAAGATTGTCGACACATGAGAAATTTTATCGATAAGACATTTCCATCAGCTATATCGGTAAAAATTCCGAAGCGCTAAATTTTTTTTTTTTTTTTTTTTTTTCATCCAGATAAAAAAAAAAAAAAGATTTAGTATTATATTAAAAGGGGGAGCGGGCCGGTGCGGTCAGAATTTTCCCGGTGGATTTTAGTGCCCCACTCCGCCCCTGAAGCTCAGTAATGTCAGTTTTATGTATTTTCTGAAAGGGGTGGGATTTTTGTTGGGAAAGTCGGGTTAGAGACGCACACTTCGATTTGACTGGATAAACACCAAAGACTATAGAATACCAAAGACATGTCACTCGTGTAGTTTTGAATGGGGAACAATGAAACGGTCATCATGGCCGTGAAGCTCCGCCTTCTTAGTGAAAGAGCCAATCGTTGATTAGTAAAGTCAGCGCGTCACTGCATCTGCCGTTAGAAGTCCCGGTTGCTATAGAAACAGCCGGCGCTCTAAGACGTGCGTTCAGTACTGCGCATGCGCACTGGCTCATTTAGCCGGAAAAATAAGCGTTTTTTAACGCTATTCAAGCACAAGGAACTATATTTATGAGGCAGTTCTTGTTGGATTTCTTTGGAGATTTCAAATATGAAATTTAATCGTAAGTTTGGCGAACAGTTTTGGAGAATTTGATGTTTCCCCATTCAAAGAGATAGGAGCTGCACTTTGATGCCCGAGAGGCGTTTCAAAGATGGCCGCCGAGTGACATGACTTGTCTTAAAAGAACTTTGATAAACACATGCAGCATCTCAATTCTTAAGAAAGTGGTATTCCTAATAAATGTCTCGAATATTTTGATCATGTCCAATGCTTCTCTTTCTTTTTGCAATTATTAGACACATTTCACTATGTCTTTTCAAATGACTAGGTCTGTTTAATTTCCTTAATTATAAAATTTCTAGCCCTATTTTTAAACGTTTATTCAAGCAATAATATATAAATTATCTAAAATATATGCTTGTGTAAAACCAGGGATTAAAAAGGAATTCAAAGGGTATTTTTCTTTACATTTCCAGTGAGCGAAACGAACAAAATTAAACATTACTTAATAAATTCAAAGCACTATAAATTCGTTTAATACAACTATTAATATATATATAAAATATTATTATTTTATCATATTCGTGATTCCTGAATTTATATATGAAAACTTTGTTTAGAAGTGCATTCGTTATGTTTGTATAAGAAAATTCGTTAACCTAGCCTATTAAGTTGATTTAATATTCTTGATAATTTTTAGAAAAAGTTAAAAGTTAAGAAAAAAGGAATTAGCTTGTAGTCTATATATTTAGGGCTATAGGCTAATCTTTTTCTGAACTTTTATTACCCTGAATAGATCGAAATAAAATAATTCTTGATCATATTTAATATCAGAGAATCACTGACATAATTTAGAGTACTTCGAAAATGAAACTATTTAAATCTGTATAAAGGAAAGACAAAATAAATCACAACAAGAACAATCTGTGTTTTTTCTTGTAATCAAGAACATTTCTTTTGACAAAATTAGCTAATTAATGCTGAATGATGTTTGACAGTGAGCCCAAATGGCTAGCGCCGGCCCTGACAGTGTCTGAAGTGCTGGAAAAGAGACAGTCAATACAGTTTGTTACATCATCAGGAGCTATTGGATATTGGCTGAGGAATTGAGACAAGTCAGGAAGATTATTTACAAAGCAGTCTTTTGCATTAGAAGTGATTTACCATATTTGTAACAAGGAGCTGAATTTGCAGCTTTAGCTATATGGAGAATATACACAACCGTCTAGTTAATGACCTGAGGTAACCTCGCTCTGCTGCAGAATTTCTATGCCATTAACATCAATTTGGTGTTGATCGTATTAAATCTAAAGTATGATTAGGACAATGAGTAGGTCCTGACGTGTTTTCTAACAACAGAGTTCAGAATGTCTATAAATGCTGATGCCACTGCATATTTTTCATTGTCAATATGGATATTAAAATCAGCAACAATTAGGACTTTATCTGCAGCCATCACTTGCTCAGAAAATTAGCACATTCTTTGATAAAGTCTGTATGGCCCTGGTGGCCTGTATACAGTAGCCAGTACAACCATCACAGGTGATTCATCATCAACACTTATTACTCTACATCAGGGGTGTCAAACATGCGGCCCGCGGGCCGAATACGGCCCACTAAGGCGTCTAATACGGCCCGCGGGATGCTTTGAATAAGAATATTTAATATTATTATTTTTTTTATTATCATTATTATTAGTAGTAGTGGTATTAAATAAAGTCTATATACGAGTATTCGTGGCAATATTGCCTTTGGTTTTATTAATTTGTTTTTATTTTATCATTGATATAGCAGGAACCTCATGTGCGTCAACAGGAACACGCATGCGCATTCCAAAGAGGTGCCTAAATCAAATTTCGAACACGTCGGCTAATGTGTGGCAAGCACTCGCGTGTATGGTAAAGGCAGCGGAGCTTGTGTGTCCTGAGAAAAAAAAACAGGCTTTTGCCAGTATTAGCTTGTCAAGAAATACTGTGGCTAAAAGAATTAAGGACCTTGCAAGAGACTCGAACCGTCAGTCGAAAGACAAAGTGAAGATATTCATTGCTTTCTCTGTAGCACTCCATGAGAGTACTGACGTTAACGACGTAGCTGTTTGCTGATGTTGATACACTGTTTTCCTTTTAAATATATTTGATTGCGCCTGATGCGCCCGCTCTGTCTGGGAGGCGAGTGGTAAAATAATAATTATTATTGATTACTAATTTTAATCAGTACATCATAACTAAAACAATACCTTAAAATGAAAAGAAAAAGAATTTGACGATCTGAAATTTCTTAAACTGGTGAACCCCTTTTAGTAAGGATCCAGTATGCGTTTAAATAGTAAATTCAGAACGGCTCTAATATAGAGAAAACCTGACCGATTTCATCAGAGATTGCGGAGAGTCACGTCCAGATGTCAGTTAACGTTATTCTTTTCAGCGTGGATTTGGTTTAAAAGCACGTGATTGAGCGAATATAAGTGTGTGCAGCGATGTGCAGATCAGCTGTTAAAACAAACCATCCATTCATCATATCATCATGCAAATCTTAGTATTAGAATAATTGTAATAGGAAGATCAAGTGCTTCCCGAAGATTTTTATTTGTTTAAGTTCTCATTTCTAGTGTATAGTTCATATCCAAAGTAAATTATTTGTTTTTCATTAGAATTAACCATTATTTTTTTTACATATAAGCTATTGAGTTGTTGAATATGTTAAAAGCAGTTTTTTTTATTGTGAAGTGTTTTTCTAGTTTGTAAATTATATTGTAGCATTTAGCTTCATATTTAATGTAACTCTGTACACATAATCTTTAGCATTTGTTATTTCTTATTTTCTAATTACTAAAAGGTATCTGACAAATAATATTAGTGTTCAACGAAAAGGGTTTTGTTGCCATTACTTTGGACAACTTTGTTTTCCCAAGGAATAAGAGTGTTAATGAACAGTTTCTGAGGACTTATTAAATGCAGTTTTACAGAATATTGTGTCTTTCTATGTAGTTTTTTTCCCCAAATTAATTTGTTATTTGGTGCACTATGATTTTAAAGATTCTATGAAAAAAGGAGATTCGGCCCGCACATAGTCACATTTCTTCTCATCCGGCCCTCAACCTAAAATGAGTTTGACACCCCTGCTCTACATGATGTTATATGAAGCAGCATTACTTTAAACGAATTATACTTGAAACCCAACCTCTGAGAAATACTAAAAAATATCACTATAAAGCACCTAACCCTTTACCTTTTGAACGTGGCTCATGTTTATAACAGTAATCTTAGGGGGAAGACTCAGTTAAAATAATGTAATCATCTGGTTTTAGCCAGGTTCCAAAAGGGTGATTTTTGGTTCCCCAAAGAACCTTTTAGTGAACATTTTAAAAATCTAAAGAACCTTTTTCGACTATAAAGAACCTTTTCTCCATTTGAAAGATGCAATGGATGTTTATGCTGCCAATAATTAACCTTTATTTAGTTTATGTCAAGTCAAGTCAAGATTATTTATACAGCGCTTTTTACAATACAAGTTGTGTCAAAGCAACCTTACAGTATTAAAATAATAAAATAAAATGTCAATAAAAGTGCAAAAGTTCCATATTGCAGCAAAGTCAAATTGGAGAGGACTCATCTGGTTCCCGTGGCCTTGTGCCGGTGGCCGTTTAGGGTAGGAGTTCTTTCTGATGATCTGTCTCTGAGGCTCATCTAGTTGACACGGTATCCGCTGACATTCGGCTATAGGTGTTTATCCACCTCTTGGTACGGACTGGATCCGGGGGACTGCAGTGACCATCTGATCTGGATACGGACTGGATCTGGTGGCTATGGTGACCTGGGAATAAGAAACAAACAGACTAATATTAATGTAGATGCAAGAGTTCCAAGTTGCCACAAAATCAGATTGGAGAGGACTCATCTGGTTTTCGCAGTCTTGCGTCGATGGCCGTCTAGGTGATGGGGTCTTCACTGATGATCTGTCTCTGGGGCTCATCTAGTTGATGTGGTCTCTGCTGACATTCAGGGCTGTAAAGGATATCTCTGGGTGCTGATGGGTACAGACTGGATCCGGGGGACTGCAGTGAACGTCTGATCTGGATACATGATCGGTGGCTACGGTGACCTCGGAATAAGAAGGAAAGATACTAGTATTAGCGTAGATGGCATTCTTCTTCTGATGCAACGATCAGTGTCCCTGGTTCCGGATTGACCTAATTAATGCAGCCTAACAATCCTTTAACGGATTTGGATTGTGAAATGTATTAAGTGTAGGCCAGGTTAAAGAGATGGGTCTTTAATCTAGATTTAAACTGACAGATTGTGTCTGCCTCCCGAACAGTGTTAGGTAAATTGTTCCAGAGTTTGGGCGCTAAATGTGAAAAGGACCTGCCGCCCGCAGTTGATTTTGATATTCTAGGTACTATCAAATTGCCGGAGTTTTGAGAACGCAGCGGACGTGAGGGACTATAATATGATAAGAGCTCGCTCAAGTACTTAGGAGCTAAACCATTCAGGGCTTTATAAGTAATTAGCAAGATTTTAAAGTCTATACGATGTTTAATAGGGAGCCAGTGCAGTGTTGACAGAACCGGGCTAATATGGTCATACTTTCTGGTTCTAGTGAGTACTCTAGCTGCTGCATTTTGGACCAGCTGGAGTTTGTTTATTAAGCGTGCGGAACAACCACCCAATAAAGCATTACAATAATCTAATCTTGAGGTCATGAACGCATGAATTAACGTTTCTGCATTTGACATCGAGAGCATAGGTCGTAATTTAGATATATTTTTTAGATGAAAAAATGCGGTTTTGCAAATGCTAGAAATGTGGCTTTTGAAGGAAAGATTGCTATCGAATAGGACACCTAGGTTCCTGACTGATGATGAAGAATTTACAGAGCAGTCATCTAGTATTAGACTGTGTTTTAGGTTATTACTTGTAGAGGTTTTAGGTCCAATAATTAACACCTCTGTTTTTTCAGAATTTAGCAGTAAGAAATGTCTCGCCATCCAATTTTTTATTTCAACTATGCATTCTGTTAGTTTTTCAAATTGGTATGTTTCGCCGGGCCGCGAAGAAATATAGAGCTGCGTATCATCAGCGTAACAATGAAAGCTAACACCATGTTTCCTGATGATATCTCCCAAGGGTAACATATAAAGTGTAAAAAGTAATGGCCCTAATACTGAGCCTTGAGGTACTCCATACTGCACTTGTGATTGATATGATACCTCGTCATTTACTGCTACGAATTGATGCCGGCCAGATAAGTACGATTTGAACCAAGCCAGTGCACTACCACTAACGGCAACATAATTTTCAAGTCTATTTAAAAGAATATTGTGGTCAATAGTATCAAATGCAGCACTTAGATCTAGTAGCACTAATAGAGAGATGCATCCACAATCAGAAGACAGGAGAAGGTCATTAGTAACTCTAATAAGAGCAGTCTCAGTGCTATGATACGGTCTAAAACCTGACTGGAAATCCTCACAGATACCATTTTTCTCTAAGAAAGAACACAACTGTGAGGACACTACCTTTTCTAGTATCTTTGACAGAAAAGGGAGATTGGAAATTGGTCTGTAATTGTTTAATTCATTGGGATCAAGTTGAGGTTTTTTAATTAAAGGCTTAATAACAGCCAGTTTGAAGGTTTTGGGGACATATCCTAATGATAATGACGAATTAATAATATTCAGAAGAGGATCCATGACTTCTGGAAGCACCTCTTTTAGTAACTTAGATGGAATAGGGTCTAACATACATGTTGTCGGTTTAGATGATTTAATAAGTTTACACAGCTCTTCCTCTCCTATAGTTGAAAATGCATGGAATTTTTCCTCAGGAGATCTATAGCATATCTGATGTGATACTGTAGCGGATGGCTGCATAGTTACAATTTTATCTCTAATACTATCTATCTTGGTAGTAAAGTAGTTCATAAAGTCGTTACTGCTGTGCTGTTGAGAAAATTCAACGTCTGTTGGTGCTTTATTCTTCGTTAATTTAGCCACTGTATTGAATAAATACCTAGGGTTATGTTTGTTTTCTTCTAAGAAAGATGAAAAATAGTCTGATCTAGCAGATTTTAGTGCTTTTCTATAGGATATGTTACATTCACGCCAGGCTGTACGGAAAACCTCTAGTTTTGTTTTCTTCCAGCTGCGTTCCATTTTTCGTCGTGCTCTCTTCAGTGCGCGAGTGTGTTCAGTATACCACGACGTCGGACTGTTTTCCTTAATCTTTCTTAAACGCAGAGGAGCAACTATATCTAAAGTGCTAGAAAAAAAGAGAGTCAATAGTTTCTGTTGCATCATCAAGTTTTTCTGAGCTATTGGATATGCTGAGGAATTCAGATAAATCAGGAAGATTACTTACAAAGCAGTCTCTTGTGGTAGAAGTAATGGTTCTACCGTATTTATACCGAGGAGTTAATTTTACAGATTTAGTTATCTGGAGTATACATGAGACTAGATAATGATCTGAGATATCATCACTTTGATGCAGAATTTCAACGCCATTTACATCAATTCCGTGTGACAATATTAAATCTAAAGTATGATTTCGGCAATGAGTAGGTCCTGACACGTGTTGTCTAATCCCAATTGAGTTCAGAATGTCTATAAATGCTGATCCCAATGCATCTTTTTCATTATCAACATGGATGTTAAAATCACCCACTATTAAGACTTTATCTGCGGCCAACACTAATTCGGATAGAAAATCAGCAAATTCTTTAATAAAGTCTGTATGGTGCCCTGGTGGCCTATATACAGTAGCTAGTACAAGCTTCACAGGAGATTTAGCATTAATACTTGTTTCTTTGGATAATGTTATATGGAGCACCATTACTTCAAACGAGTTATACTTAAAGCTAGGGCTGCACGATTTGGAGAAAAAATCTAATTGCGATTTTTCTGATCAAAATTGCGATTTGCGATTTAAAATGCGATTTACTACTATTTCATAAAAGAGCTACAGGTTTGATATGGTGGTTTTAACAGAACCAAAGAAAGACCAAGCATAATCACAAAGTATGCTACACTGTTCTACTGTTTATTTAAAACCTCTTAAACATTGTTGCCTTTTTTAAAATAAAGTTGTCAGTTATCATGACAAATTAAGAAAATAACTACAGTATCTTAAATAAAATAAAATTAACAATTAAAATTATATAATAAAATATTATTAAAATCTTAAACTTTTAGGAATCCAAACACACTGTAAACAATTTTACATCAGTAAAACACTGATGATAACCTACATTAAGAGACACTTTGTTGGGAAGTTGAGCCGCTGCTCCCGCTTATCTTTTCCAAATGGCGTTAACGTTATTTGCTCAGTACATGCAGTAGAGACCTGCACTCCTACGGGAGTATAGCGGGACCCGACGCAACCGACTGCGGCGCGGGACAAAACTTGATGGACGAGTGCGGCTGTTCGGGACGCGGGAAAATAAAATGATTCTCGGGATCCCCGCAAAATAGAAATATCTAAAAAGCAAAATATTGTTATTCATCTATTGCACAAAAGCAGCAAGAACAACTAGTATACAACTTACAGCTATTATCAGTAAGCACAAGGATAGGCAGTCAGGTGTTTAAGTTAGAATCCACTCACTGCTCAAACATTCTTGCACAGTGCTGAATATTGCGTGCTCGCGAATTAAAACACACGAAGTGTAGACATTGTGAAAGATTCATCGTGCATAATATTCATTGTGTTAGAGCTTTATGAGATCGCAAATGAAGTGAGATGTCAACTTTAGCTTTGTCTGCTTGCATTCTGCTCTGGATACACACAGTAGCTCATGCTTGCTCTTAATTCTGTTAAGAATAACAGTGGTTTGTGAATGTTGATGCTTAGCCTATATAACAAATATTTTATCGGGGACGTTTATGCTGGGGTTTTGTGAAACTTACGAGATGTTACAAAACTGTTTCATGTAAATTCAATTGATGTACTGAAAAAAAACTATATAGGTTACTTTTATGCGGGCATGAGCGGGACAAAACATGAATGTCGAGGTAGGAACGGACCGAGATCAACATACTTATGCGGATGCGGGACTGAAAAATACGTCCCGTGCATGTCTCTACATGCAGTGTTAAAATGCCCCCTATTGGTTAAACTCTGTATCAAACGTAATATAAGCATGAAGACGTAATATGCACTTGAAGTGACCTGTCAAAAACGACTTATATGCTTGTTACCACATTTGATAATAAATCGAAATAATCGCAGCTCTTGCGATTTGAAAATCGCACCCTTTCAAATCGCGATTTCGGTTTAAAAACGATTAATCGTGCAGCCCTACTTAAAGCCCGTTCTCTGGGAAACACTGAACATATTGTTATAAATTGTGCAAACACCTCCCCCCTTACCTTTTACACGTGGCACATGTTTATAACAGTAATTTTGGGGGGTAGACTCATTTAAAATAATGTAATCATCTGGTTTTAGCCAGGTTTCTGTCAAACAGAGCACATCTAGCTTATGATCAGTGATCATATCATTTACAAAAAGTGCTTTCGTAGAAAGTGACCTGATATTTAATAAGCCAAGCTTTATCATTTGTGTCTCAGTATTATGTACATTTTTTATTTGTTGAACATCAATTAAATTGCGACTCTTAAATTGCTTTGGAAGTTTATTGTATTTTCGAGCTCGGGGAACAGACACAGTCTCTATAGTGTGATATCTAGGTGAAAGGGTCTCTATGTGCTGAGAGTTAACTGATTTAACTGATTTCTGTGACGTGAGGCGGCTAGCAGACGGTCGGTTTAGCCAGTCTGTCTGCTTCCTGACCTGGGCCCCAGTTAGTCAAGTGCAAACGCTAAGACTATGTGCCATATTTCTAGACAGAAGAGATGCTCCACATCCGGAGGGATGAAGACCATCTCTTTTAAACAGGTCAGGTCTGCCCCAAAAGCTTGTCCAATTGTCTATGAAACCTATGTTATTTCGCGGGCACCACTTTGACATCCAGCCATTGAGTGACCATAGTCTACTGTGTATCTCGTCACCACGGTAAGCAGGGAGGGGACCAGAGCATATTACAGTGTCCGACATCGTACTTGCAAGTTCACACACCTCTTTAACATTATTTTTAGTGATCTCCGACTGGCGAAGTCGAACATCATTAGTGCCAACGTGAATAACAATCTTACTGAATTTACGTTTAGCATTAGCCAGCACTTTTAAATTTGCCAAGATGTCAGGCGCTCTGGCTCCCGGTAAACACTGGACTATGGTGGCTGGAGTCTCTACTTTCACGTTCCGTACAATAGAATCGCCAATTACTAGAGCACTTTCATCAGGTTTCTCAGTGGGTGCTTCACTGAGTGGGGAGAACCTGTTTGATGTTCTGATCGGAACGGAAGAGCGGTGTTTTGACCCGCGACTATGCCGTCTCACAGTCACCCAGTTGCCCTGCTGCACGGGCGTTGTTACCGGAACCGAACAATTTGCATGACTCCCTGAGCTAGTCACATCCAAAGCCGTATCTAAGTCCCTCACATTCTTACTATCCTCCAAGTTTGGATGTGTGTCTCTAGTTCTGTGATCTTCTCTGTCAGCCTAGCTATTTCCTTGCATTTATCACATGTATAAGACTCACTGCCGACAGAGATAGATAAACTATACATGTGGCATGTGGTGCACACAACAACAGCAAGAGAAGAAGCCATTACTCACCGTTTTTGTAGAAAGGACCCAACTTACCACTGTTACTTGATGAACACTTGAAGAGCGGGATGGGAGGAGGAACAACGGAGTAAATAGGATGTAAAAGGAATCGCGATTTGCAAGCTAATCGATTAGCGGAATGCTAACGCGTTTCAGATCGTGGTTTTGAAATAAAAGCGAACAATCAGCGAGAGAGAAAGGAGAGCGCTAGTAGGCGCGAATGGAGTAACGTTACGTGTATAAAATGTAAGCCGCAAGTGGCAAGCTATAATAGCTAGCTCACTGCACTCACGGTTAACGGGTAAAGTAAGCGGTCAGATTAGTGTGACGGATAATTTCACAAGTCTGTTGGGAGTAAAACTGTTTTTAAATACTTTAAACAGCAGAGAGTAATAATTAGATAGAGATTTCTAAAGAAAAACAAGCTCCTGAAAGCTACAAATACAGAGAGCTAAAAACACAAACCAGACCGCAGCGCAGCAAAACAGGAAGTCCCAATTTTATGATCAGTTATCATGTCATTTACAAAAAGTACTTTTGTAGAAAGGGATCTAATATTCATTAAGCCAAACTTTATCATTTGTTTATCTTTGTTTTGTTTAGATTTCATGTTAATCCACTGACAACAAGAACAACACTCATTGCTCATGACTGAATAGCATTTGTATTCACAAGGATCACTCTGTCTAATAAAAACAATGCAATTTTATTTTACATTTGATTATTCAATTTCTGCACATGAACATCCTGCTTGTTTGTGCTATTGCTTATAATTTGCTTATTGTTAAATGTATCTGGTATTGACAATTTTGCTATTATTCATCAAAAGTGTATCTTATATAAAGGGTCACAGGAGTATTGAATGATTATTGAAGTACAGCAGAGTAATATAGTGATGTATTACTATAATTATAATTAATAATGACTATATATAATATAGTCCTGAGGAAAGAGGATAAGGGAATGATCTAGAGACATTCTGCAAACCTAAAATGTTCTATTTTCGTAAAGAAAAATTTTACTTGCTAACCAAAAACAAATGTTACAAACACATGTCCAATGTTTTTAAATCATAAAGAAATGCAACGGGTAAGTCAGTTCTAGTTTAAATTCTGTTTGGGAAGTAATCATTCTGAACTATTTGCTAATAATATTTAAAAACATGCACTCATCCACTTTTATTTGTAGCCTATATGGAAAAACGTTTTTTTTTTTTTTTTTGCCAAAACGTTTCTTGTCTTGTCACATTCAGATAGAAATTACACAATTCGCATAAATTATAATAGCCATATTTACGAAAAAAAAACCTGTTTAAATCACAGGAATGTGCGCTCTGTGTCAGTGAACAACAAACCCTGCCCACTTCTACCTGATTGGCCAGCTCAATCATTTGACATTGACGAGCGTTAGAGAGACAGCAGCCTAAACATGTCACTTTTACCTAAACATTGTTTTCTTAACAACAGACAGAGCGCTGTGTAATGGTGTACAGTAGAGCAGTGCAAACACAAAACTGGGATCCACAGATAGTGTTGCGCGTAGAGAATGTATGTGACGTCACTGGCAGAGGACGCGCAGGTGAGTCGACGCTGCAGGTGAGTTTCGCTTTCATATTTTTCCGGAAGGACGTGTTTTCTTTTATATGTGTTTGATAACTTTATTTGTAAGGGAATTATGTGGTTTCATTGCTGTTTCGTGTTGTCTGTGGTTAATTTGATCATTTGTGTTCACATAAGACTATCATTGTGTATTTGAGTGAACTCCACCGTCGTTCTGCTGTTTCTCCGACTCTCAGGATCCGTTCAGCTGAATTATTTGTTTGTCATTTCCACTCAGAGTAAGTGTTGGAGATCTCACTCTTGTGTCTGTTCTGCTTCATCATGGATGACACACAAACACCCCGAGATGAAGATGTTTCTCCAGGATGCAGGTACTTTGAATAAGCCTATTGGCCTATGCTATATTAACCCTTAATGTTTGTATCCAGCGTAGTCCCTTTGCCAGTTTGCAGATATAAACTGAAAACAGAATGCTTGTTTTGCAATGCGTGTTACAACATTTTAGCTACATTTTTTTTTTTATATATATACATTTGGTGTAATATTGTGTTAATAATGTCTATTTATGGATATATTAGCCTTCTGTATCATATTTGATACACTAATTTCTAGGGCCTATAAATTATTAACATAATCAAAACTTTGCTTATGCACTTGTTGTATAATCAACTTAATGTCCTCTGATTAATAGGTTATGCATGTTTTTATCAAGTAAATTATTTTGCTGTGAAATCTTTCATTATTTTTATATTGTGAATGTAAATTATATTGTTAGTAATAATTCAAGATGAACATGTACTGGGCTGAAGCAAACTGTGTTTTCTTAATTATGCATTTTATATCTTTTTTTAATGTTAAAAAGTGTTTGTTTTTTTAAGCAAATGTCAAATATGACGCAGCAGGTTTTTGAGAGAGGTTTATTTGTGTATCTCTTAATAATTATAAATGAATTGCATATGAGCCATAATATTTTGATGTACATTTTTATACATAAGTTTGCATATGTGGTTTGTTGAGTATCTAATTTTATAGATAAAGATACATGTATACACATACCTGAAACAAATCCATGTATTGTTGAGCTAAAACTAAATACAGTATTGCTAACTAAATGAATAATAATTAAATGGTTGACAATAAATTATCATTTAAGGGTTTCAAGTATTAAACAAATTTTCAGAAACAGGCTACAGAGTCTGAAGTAGAGTCTATATGTAAAAAATATATATATCTTGATTTATACCTCTAAAAGAGTGAAGAATCCCCTGAGATATAAACATTTAGACACGTTATGAAAAATGTAAAAATGAAATTGATAACATTTTAACATAAACATAGTAAGCTAACACATACATTAACATATTCTGTACTTAATAAAAAATACCCTGCAATCATACTAAACTGGTATATTTAAAGTCTGCTAAATTGGAACAACTAGTTTTGTACTTAATGCACTTTAATTGTGCAAAACTAGTGCTGAAGTCTAACTAAAGGTATAATTAAGTATATTTGATTGTGCTAAAGTGGAACTATATGCAAGTATTTTTTTTTTCTCCCCTTTATTAAAATTAATTTAATAATCATCTGTTCAGCAGAAGAGATCAGAGCCAGACCTGTGTGTCATATTTATATTGTGTTTTTGTTGTATATTAGGTATTCATGTCATTGTTGTATTCATATTAGTTATTGTGGCAGAGAGTCTTTGAAATAATTTTAGTTTATGGTTTCTGTATTAACAGAGTAAAGATGAAAAGATCAAAAGTTTTTAATCAAAAGTTAATATTAATACAGTAATTCATAGGATTCTTTGTTATAGTTCAGTTCATCCGAAGAAATCAAAACCAGAGCCCAGCTGTGTGTCTATGAGGAGTGACCTTTCTTTGGATTGTCCAGTTAATTTTACGACTGATGACACAAGATTAAACCTCAGGTATTGAATTGTTTTGTAAAAGATGTGATAATAGTAAGATTTTAAATTAAACTGACATAATTATACAGCAATGTAATAAATAAATATAAGCAGACGTCTGGGTAGGAAATGCAGTAAATGCAATAACAAGCAGAGTAGAATTATTTATATAAATTTATTAACTAAGTATTTATTTTTTTAAAGTTGTGACCTTGAGCAGGTGATTTTTAATAAAGTTGCAACTGTTCTTAAGGTAATAAGAGAAATGTCTGAAATGTCCGAGTGTTTGATTCTTGATTCAAGGTCAATCCTGCCACACAGATCAGTTGAAAAAAAACCTGTCTGTAAGAAATATGACCAGCCTATGAATCCACCACAAGACAGTACATATCCTGGTGTAAGGTAAACTGTGGGATTTTTTTTTTTAATGCAACGCATCATCACACATTACTCAAATACATCATTAATAACTGACACATTTCATAAACCCTATGATATGTTCAGTGTCTCATAACACAGAAACAAACTTTAGAGATGCACCGATTGCAATTTTCTTGGCCGATTCCTATTCCAATTTTTCAGTAAGAGTGAACTGCCGATTCCCATTTTTGCCGATTCCGGTTTTATTTTAAGAGCTGTAATGAAAGCATATACAAAAATAAAAAAAATAAAATAAATTATTAATCATTACACAATCTTCTTACAACAAAATAACTTTAACAACAAAATAAAGTGCTTTGTGCCTTCGAAAAGGTATAAAATTAGTTCCTGTAACTAACATAGTATACGTTGAGGAAAAGATTTTTGGTAGTATAACTAACGGTAACACTTTACAATAAGGTTCTTTAGTTAACATTAGTTAACTACATTAGTTAACATGAACTAATAATGAACTGCACTTATACAGCATTTATTAATATATCTTTGTTAATGTTTATTTCATTTACTAATACATTACTAAAATCTTGTTAACATTAGTTAATGCAGTGTGAACTAACATGAACAAACAATGAACAACTGTATTTTCGTTAACTAGTCTCGTGTAGCCAGACCTTCAGACTGACGGCTGAAGGTCTGGAATTCATGGCAGCTTTAATTGGCCAAGGCCTGCCCATAAGGCCGTTTGACCGACATGTCAAACAACCAATCACAGTTCGTTTCGTTCAGCGTCACGTTTCGGGGCGTGAAAATGCCCCCACAACAACAGACTGGCGTGCAACAAGTCAGGTGCAGTTACTGAAATAAACAGCATTGAAAGTTAAATAAGAAGACGGAGAACAAGCAGTAAGTCAGTAATTTGTTTGCGAACGTTGTAAAACAACAATGGCGTCTGCATAAGCACCTCTTTACAAAACACGAGTAAATCAGTTGGCGCTTTGTTTCCCGGCGGACCGAAAATAAACGCGACACTCGCGTCAACTGGAAATCCGATCAAATTCAACTAATCAGATGATGACTTCGACATTCCTGAAGTGTTTCCAGTTAAGTGTACCATATGCATCAGACGTTTAGCCAACGTTCCGTGGGCGTGACGTCTGAGGCTGAGACTATTCGTTAACTAACGTTACTAAACATTAGTAAATACAGTAACAAATGTATTGCTCATTGTTAGTTCATGTTAGTTAATACATTAACTAATGTTTAACTAATGAACCTTATTGTAAAGTGTTACCTAACTAACATAGTATAGTTATACTAACAAATTTTTTTTCCTCAATGTACATTTTTTTATTTTATAATAAAAGAAATTAATAAACATCACAGCATGTTCTCATAATAAAATAACAAAATAAAGTGCTCTGAGCCTTGAAAATATTAGACATAAAATATAAGTAACAAAGCAGGCTTACTTACAAAAATCTACTCTTCTTCAATGAATTTTATATGGAATGTTTTTTAAACATTAATTACAGGATCGTCTCACAACAAAAACTTTAATAACAAAAAGTGCAATGTCTTCAAACAGCTAGAAATAACAATGCTAGTACTAAATGCTATTACTTGAGCATTAATGGCAAATATTTCTTGAGAAAGAGAAGCATTTCTGCCTTGTCACCAGTTAATCCAGCGGTACTACACTTCGTTACATTCCTTCACATATTTGCGCTACGGCACAGCATACAGCGCCTTCATACACAGATGAAACTTACTAAAGAAGTGTGACATAAATGCAACTGTAAGTAAATACAATTTAAATACACGTCGCACACGCTTTAATTACCTTCAAATGGAACATATACGCTCACTTCGAACTATTAGTGTGTGAAGACACTGTATGCGGTGAATGAATGAAAGTGAAGTAAACATCAACGGATTTCCCCTGCATAGGGAGTAGGGAGCAAAGAACACCGTGCAGTGACCATATAAATCGGAACACAGTTCATTCACAGAGCTTACTTCTAATGAGCAGGTTATCTTAATCGGGTGTGTTAACTAAGAGAGACATGCAAAATACGCAGAGCGGGGGGCGCAATCTACCACATGTCCAACCAAGCTAAACAAGCGCTCACTTTCAACACTTTGGTGAGCTTTGGCTTAGACTCGGAGCGCTAGCTTTAGCCGCTTGGTTGGTTGTGATGATGGAAGTGTCTTATTAGGTTTGTTGCTACGAACGTTTTCGTGGTTGTTACCTCACGGTGTATTTTGTCCTTATAAATGTTACAAACTACGATCTTTGTGTCATCTTCTCTCACACCAATGACATGTTTACGCGTGACTGTGTCGTAATTGCATGCGCCGCTGGCAATAAAGGGATCGGCTAGGAATCGGCAAGAGGAGAAATTGACCGGCCGGTCACCGATCCTAGCCGATCATGCGAAAAATCGGCCGATTCACTAGCCAGTCAATTGGTGCATCTCTAACAAAAATACATTTTGCTCTGTACATTTACCTCTGTAACTCATGTAATAATGTGGTATTAAAATTTTCCAGCCATGAAGTCCTCAACATGTTTAGATCAAATCTGATGAAGAAGTTTGAGTGTCTGTATGAGGGAACAGTGACGCAGGGAAACCCAACACTCCTGAATGAGATCTACACAGAGCTCTACATCACAGAGAGTGAGAGTGGAGAGATCAGTAATGAGCATGAGGTGAGACAGATTGAGACACAATCCAGGAGAGCAGCAACAGAGGACACAGCCATCAAATGCAATCACATCTTTAGACCTTTACCTGGACAAGACAAAGCCATCAGAACTGTGCTGACAAAGGGAGTCGCTGGCATTGGAAAAACAGTCTCTGTGCAGAAGTTCATCCTGGACTGGGCTGAAGGGAAAGAGAATCAGGACATCCAGCTCATATTTCCACTTCCTTTCAGAGAAATCAATCTGATGAAGGACAAAACACTCAGTCTTTCGGATCTTCTTCATGTCTTTTTCCCTGAAACTAAAGACATTGAAATATCCAGTGATGAGTATAAAGTGTTGTTCATCTTTGATGGTCTGGATGAGTGTCGTTTGTCTCTGGACTTTAAGAGTAATGTGAAACTGTGTAATATATCTGAATCAGCCTCAGTGGATGTGCTGCTGATGAACCTCATTGTGGGGAATCTGCTTCCCTCTGCTCTCATCTGGATCACCTCCAGACCAGCAGCAGCTGATCTCATCCCCTCTGAGTGTGTCCATCGAGTGACAGAGGTACGAGGATTCAATGTGCCACAGAAGGAGGAATACTTCAGGAAGAGAATCAGTGATCAGAGTCTGGCCAACAGGATCATCTCACACCTGAAGTCATCCAGGAGCCTCTACATCATGTGCCACATCCCAGTGTTCTGCTGGATCTCAGCCGCTGTTCTAGAGAAGATGTTGAGTCCAGCAGAGAGTGGAGAGATTCCCAAGACTCTCACTCAAATGTACACACATTTCCTGATCCTTCAGACCAACATCAAACATGAGAAGGACTATGAGAAGAAGGTGACAGATGAAGACATGATCCTCAAACTAGGGAAAGTGGCCTTTGAGCACCTTGTGAAAGGGAACCTGATCTTCTATGAGGAAGACCTGAGAGAGTGTGGCATTGATGTGACAGAAGCATCAGTGTACTCAGGATTGTGCACTCAGATCTTCAGAGAGGAGTTTGGCTTGTATCAGGGGAAAGTCTTCTGCTTTGTTCATCTGAGCATTCAGGAACATCTAGCAGCTCTATATGTGCACCTCTCCTGGACAAACCACAACAGAAATGTGTTTGAGTCAATCATTAAACAGAGTTTGCCGTCTAAAGTAATAGAACCATTTCAACTCAGTTCATCAAATGTTTCATTCTTTAAGCTGCATCAGAGAGCTGTAGTCAAGGCTCTACAGAGTAAAAATGGACATCTGGATCTTTTCCTGCGGTTCCTTCTGGGTTTGTCAGTGGAGTCTCATCAGATTCTTCTGCAACGAATAATGAAGCTGAAAAGAAGCAGCTCTGACAGCAATGAGAAAACAGCTGTGTACATCAAGAAGAAGATCAGGACCATTGACTCTCCAGAGAAATCCATCAATCTGTTCCACTGTCTGAATGAACTGGGTGATCGTTCACTAGTGGAGGAAATACAACGGTATCTGAAATCTGGAACAATACATAAAGCTAATCTCTCTTCATCTCAGTGGTCAGCTGTAGTTTTTGTGTTGTTGACATCAGAAGAGGAACTGAATGAGTTTCGTCTTGATAAATTTGTTAAAGTAAATAATAAGTCTGGAAATATGAAAGTTCTTCAGAAGTTGCTGCCTGTGATTAAAGAATCCAGATCAGTTCAGTAAGTATTAATGAGAACAATCACTTCACTGGTAAAACATTAAGAATATCAAAGTTAAAAGCTCCTAAATTCTAAGTGCTGTAGTTATTATTTTAGTGGTCTGCTAAAGTGGTATATATATATATTTATATATATATATATGCATTTTACAGAATGGCATCTGGAATGACAAGCGCTAGACTCAAACTTATATTAAGCACATGAACTATCTGACAGTTCACGGTCCAACGTGTGGATTATTGTTAAAACAGTTAGAAGATGAATAACATTAATTTAACTGTTACTCAATAACAATACAATTTTACCTAATTAATAGATAAATGCTGATTTAATCCAGTCTTCACTTGTGTGTGTGTGTGTGTGTGTGTGTGTGTGTAAGTGTTAAGTTGCCCATGAAACTTACATGTGCATTTTTTTTCTCAAGGTATGAATTTATTTAATTATATTGGAATTGCGAGTTGTTGTTTATGACAGCAAGTTGTTTGATAGTGTTTCACATGAATGATTTTCATCTCTCTACAGGTTGAGTTATTGTGGCGTCACAGATGAAGGTTGTGCTGCTCTGACTTCAGCTCTGAGATCAAACCCCTCACACCTGAGACAACTGAATCTGTCTGGGAATAAACTAGGAGATTCAGTGAAGCTGCTTTCTGATGTACTACAGAATCCTCACTGTAAACTGGAGATACTGTGGTAGGATCATAAATGACACACTGTAAAGTAAACTGTATGTGAAATAAATTTGAAAACTTTTTTAAAGAACAAAACTACAAATCCAACAACAAAACAAATTTTAAACACAATGGTAAATCTGAACACATAAGACAGAAAACACAGGTGTGGATGTTTGTGTGTCTGTTTGTAAGTCCTGTGATGAACTGGCCATCCATTCAGGGAGTCCCTCACCTGAGACCTGAGATGCTGGAATAGACTCCAGCCCAGAGCCGGATTAACGCAAAGGCAAACTAGGCACGTGCCTAGGGCCCGATTGGCGGGAGGGGGCCCAGACAGAGGGACAACTTTTTTTTTTTTTTTTTTTTTTATATGTACAAATGTCCTATCTACAATCTATTTCAATATTTATTAATTAACTAAAAATAGTGACGATGTTTATCTTAACCATAGACTGTTACATTGTCATATTAACGCCAGCCCATGACTGTATAGAGCGGCGCCAGCAAGTCAGAGCCATACAGAGAGATTTGTGATAAGCTTTTCACCCGGAGTTATGCCGCGTTCAAGGCAACCCGTAACCCTTGTTTTTCCAACCTTCTACCCGTGAAAGTCCACTGGAACGGCAGTCAAACCCGTGACTTCCCACTCGTGAACTCGTACTAGATCGATGGACTCCCAGTTACGAGTTCTTGACGTAACATACAATATCAGCCCTAATGCGTGCGGTGTTTATGCAAGTGGTACACGGTGGAAAAATAGAGCATAGGACAATGACTTGCGTGACTTGCCTGGAACGCTACAAAGTCGTGAGTCGTGATTTTAAGTCGTGTTTTACGAGCTCAAAAACCTGCCTGGAACGCGTAGCATTAGATGCATGCTGCACATTTAATGTTATTATTAAATAAGGCCTATTATTACATTGCATTAAGTTTGAGAGCAAAAGAATGACAACATAACCTGTACATTAGTTGATTTGTATTGCTTTTTACCTTCCCTCCAAAACCCTTTTTTTTTTTTTTTAATTCAGGCAATTTAAAATTAAATAAAGCAAAGCCATTTGAACAGCGCTCTTCACTTATTATTTTATTGTGGTACCATGACCCGCACTTACAAAACAGTCTTCTTTTTAGCGTTTATTTTACAATAATAACCAATAGGACAGAACACAGGTGTGGTGTTTTAGCAGCTAATCTATTGGTGATTAATACAAATAAAATAAAGCTAAAACTCTGTTTTGTCAGTGTTCCATGGTCTCATAGCCTACTATGAGAAATAAAGTTTAATAAATGCAATACAATGCATCACAAATCCGTGAGTACAGTTTACAAACCCGTGGGAACGGATTGCTAAAGCGTGCGCACAGATTATAAATTTGTCGGTAAGGATTCAAAATATGAGGGTACGGTTTACAAAATCTGAGCTCACGGATTGGAAATTCGTGGGTACGGTTTGATAATCCATGCATGGGCACGATTTATATTCATTTATTTAACCGAGGGAACAGTTTAAGAACTCGTGAGTACAGTTTAAACTGAGGGAACGAATTGCAAAACCGTCCCCACGGATTAATTATTTTTCTTCTACAGGTGACGTAAGGGGCTCCGTGTGAGCCCAATATCGTTTTGCTTAATAAACTTATTTGCTCTGTTTACATATAGTTTACTGACACCTATTGGTTATTTACTGGTACTACTGCCTTAACAATGACACTCCCAATGGATAAGATGAGGATAATTTAATAGCGTTTAATAGAGCCGTGTAATGTATAAATAATGAATATCAAAAAATAGTCTGATAGACTGTTTTATATACAACACATGATTTATTTTGGCATACAACAACCAATTTTTAACCAAAGACTAGGCTATGTAAAATGTGAATTAACTTTTATTAGTAACTTTGGTAAGTTTCAGATTTCAATTCATAAATAACATCGACGGAGGGGGGCCCAAAAAATGCAGCCTGCCTAGTGTAGTTCATTTATTTAATCCGGCTCTGCTCCAGCCCCAAACCTGCAGAGGATAAAGCAGATTGGAAAATGGATAGATGTTATTGAGTAATGTTTTGTAATGGAATGCGATACACAAATAATATCTCACAGTGAGGGTGATCCCAGATTTTACTATCTTTGATGATGGAGGAGAAACCTGTAAAACACACACACACACACACACACACACACACACACACACACACACACACACACACACACATGTTTGTTTTTGTGAATTGTGGGGACATTCCATAGACGTAATGGCTTTTATACTGTACAAACCGTACTTTCTATCACCCTACACCTTCCCTACACCTAAACCTAGCCCTCACAGGAGACTGTGCATATCTTTACATTCTCAAAAAAACGTATTCTGTATGATTTATAAGCCTTTTGAAAAGTGGGGACATGGGCAATGTCCTCATAAGTCACCCTCTCCTTGTAATACCTATGTCATACCCATGTTATTACACCAATTTGTGTCCTGATATGTCACAAAAACAAACACACAATATCTCCACCATACTAATACAGATCTAAGTAGTGAATAGTGTCATTAATAAAACAGATTTAGCATTAAAAGAGACATATATCTATATCAGATAAATATTTATATTCCTTGAATGAGACTTTGGATGTTTAATGATCATGTTTTGTCTTCTGTGACATTTTAGACTTCTGTCCAATGATCAATCAAACATTGATTTGTGCTTTAAGTTTGTACTTTATCTTTAATAATAGATTCACAGCTAAACTGATCTGATATGAGAGAGTGAAGAGTGTGTGATTGTTCTCTACAGGTTGAGTTATTGTGGCGTCACAGATAAAGGTTGTGCTGCTCTGACTTCAGCTCTGAGATCAAACCCCTCACACCTGAGACAACTGAATCTGTCTGGGAATAAAGTAGGAGATTCAGTGAAGCTGTTTTCTGATGTACTACAGAATCCTCACTGTAAACTGGAGAAACTGTGGTAAGATCATATATGACTCACACATGCTATTTAGTGAATAATGCCATCAAGACAGATCTGCATAAGACAGATATTTCGCTTAAAATACAGATATAGTGCATACAGGAAATGTTATTTATCATGCTTGAATGAGACCTTTTTTCAATGTTTTATGATCATGTTTAGTGTTCTGTGACATTTTAGACTTCTGTCCAATTATCAATCAAACATTGATTTGTGCTTTAAGTTTGTACTTTATCTTTAATAATAGATTCACAGCTAAACTGATCTGATCTGAGAGAGTGAAGAGTGTGTGATTGTTCTCTACAGTTTGATTGATTGTGGCGTCACAGATGAAGGTTGTGGTGCTCTGGCTTCAGCTCTGAGATCAAACCCCTCACACCTGAGAGAACTGAATCTGTCTGAGAATAAACTAGGAGATTCAGTGAAGCTGCTTTCTGATGTACTACAGAATCCTCACTGTAAACTGGAGAAACTGTGGTAAGATCATATATGACTCACACATGAAGGTGCCATAGAATGGAAAACTGTATTTAACTTGTCATAGTTGAATAATAACATTTTTGTACATGGACATGACATACTGTGAGTCTCAAACACCATTGTTTCCTCTTCCTCCTTATATAAATCTGGTGTTTACAAAAGACCACTGAAAAATAAGCTAATCCTAACATAACAGTGACTATGACGTAATAGTCTCTGGATCATTAATAGTTATGCCCCCAACATTTGCTTAGCCCAATCAATCGAAGTTCTGCTTCAAAGCTATTGTGAAAAAAAACAAAAGCTAGGACAATAGCGAAAATGGCAGATCACAGGAATAAATGTTATGTTCCAGGTTGTGCAGGGGATGTTAAATGCAGGGATGGGTTGGAGTCTGTACTCAGAAAGTCAAGGAAAACAAATAAGGTGTTCTTATAAAATAAAGCCAGCCACTGAAGGGACATGGTTAGCTTATTGCTAGCGGTAGCCTGTTACAATGCAGTACATAAGATTTCACTTACCACATAAAAGGAGAGATTACTGCGCAAATGATGGTGAATGATTTACAGATCCTGAGCATCAATAACAAGCATCTAAACTTGTAAAATATGTGGCAAGTACTGCCGCTGTAGTATAACGTTAACCAGAGCACGTGCGATCACAAAAGTAAAAGTAAAATGATTGTGCAATCAAAACAGCAGTTTCAATGACCTGCATATTAATAGTGGCTCAAGCTCATGATTAAATGTATATTTTCCTCCGTGTGTGAGCTACTGAAATAAGCCGCTCTGGGAAACAGCCAATCAGAGCAGAGCTCATCATTAATATTCACGAACCTTCTAAATAAGGTAATAAAAAACCATTACAAATCCTAGGGTTGTAAATGGACTTGTAAAACCGTTTCTGGAGAATTTTTGTCCTTTCCTATGCCATATACCTTCTATGTAGATATCAGACAACAATTTAAAATATTGTATCAATGCATTCTATGGCACCTTTAAAGAAAATATGAAGTGTTCAGCCTCAGCTATAGTATTAAAATAAAGATCATTGCAAAAGTCATTGGTTCTGCTGTTCACTGTAGTTTATATGTAGATGATCTCTGTATTTGTTACAGAAGTAAGTACATGAATACCATCAAGTGAAAAATCCAACTGAAGATAAAATACAGTCTTGGTCAACACAAACAAAAACATTTTGTATGCATTTCTGGCTGGCAGGGGCCACTTATGCTTTTAGGAGGCACGCTAACATTTGTTATGATTATTTTTCAGTCATTTTTCACTTTTTCATGAATGTTTTCTCTAGAAGCAAACTAATAATCTAATAAAACAAGTTCAGCTCAAATTAAATTAATGACATTATGTCCTTATTTTTTCTCTTAATTTTAACTGCAAATGGGAAGATTATGAAAATATGTAAATAAAAAGGTGGTCTCTCAAATACACCACAAGTAATATACAGTAATATACAGAATAAGCTGTATTGATTACTTGATTTGTGCTGATTTGTCTTTAGGAATGATAGACCATTTTAATTATAAGACAAAAGTGCATTTTATCAAACATTTACCACAATAAATTTGTTACATTTATCTCATTTCATTAACAAAATAAATTTCTTTAATTTAAGAAATTCATGTTACACGTTCTCTTGCAGCAGCTGATTCTTTGTATTCCCACGATTCACGTCTGCTTTAACTTATATGCAGATTCAAGCATCATTACTGTCGCCTGCAGGACAAACTGTGTATTGCACCCGAAAATGCTCTGTTGTAGTAAAAAAAAAATCCAGAAATCTCATTTTTAAAGGGGTCATCGGATGCCCATTTTCCACAAGGTGATATGATTTATTTGGGTCTTAATGAGAAGTCTATAACATACTTTAGTTAAAATTTTTCAGTGTTAGTGTAAAAAAACACCCTTTTTACCTGGTCAAAATTAGCCCTTTTCAGAGCGAGTAGTTTTGTTGCATTTGCCTTTAAATGTTAATGAGCTCTGCTCGCCCCGCCCCTCTCTTCTGTAGGGAGTGACAAGCTGTAATGTTTACTTTAGATGCATTTAGCCACGGAACTTGCTAACTAGCACATTATTAAGAAAGGTGATTTGCAAAGATGCATTAAAATCCCTTATACTCACTTCTGCTGTGGGTGAAGCTGCATCACAAATTATTTGTGTGAACAAAGACGCATTTATGTAGATCTCCGGGCGCATTTCCTTTCTAAAACAAAAGTAACTTTAATCCTCTGCGTCTTCAGAGGCTCAGATGTCAGGAGTAAAAGATGACTGCTTTGTTCATTAACACATTATTAGATGAAACAACAAAACACCTCAATCGAGATCCATCTTTATATCACTATGAAAATATATCTTAAACTTATCGACGCATCATCCAAGTGGATGCTGCACACTGTTGATGGTTGAGGAGAGATCCCCTATATGATTGTAAAGCGCTTTGGGTGTACGGCAATACACAATGAAAGCGCTATATAAATGCATCATCATTCATTCATTCATTCATTCATCTCTGAGTATTTGTTCAGTTCTGAAGCACATGACAGTTTCAAACAGCACCATTGAGCATCAACATGAATAAACCTCAATCTATCAGCAGCAGTATGTGGCAATGCTTGTCATTATATCTCCTCTCCTGCTTCAGTAACAAACTACAGACACTTCAACTACAACTCAGATTGTGTGATTGTTCTCTACAGGTTAAGGGATTGTGGCGTCACAGATGAAGGTTGTGCTGCTCTGGTTTCAGCTCTGAGATCAAACCCCTCACACCTGAGACAACTGGATCTGTCTGGGAATAAACTAGGAGATTCTAGTAGGAAGTTACTCTCTGATCTGAAGAACGATCCACATTATAAACTGGAGACATTATTCTTTTGTGAGTGTTTGTTTATTTAAAGTTTCTAAATTGAGTAACAGTCCTCCTGTGTGTGTAATTGGAGAATATTAGACAATAATTCAGCTCCACATTAATCTCTGTACTTTGAACTGTGTTTAATTTTGTGATGTGACCGATTTATGAATATTATGAATACTTTCATCTCTTACAGATTTTCTAAATGATAGTAGTTGTTGATCATTCACTGTTATTAATCAATGATCAGTTTATTCATAGCTCTGTAATATAATTATACTATATGTTTTTCTGAGCTGGATCAGCTGATGTGATGTGACAGCAGTATTGTCTCATACTCATATGTAACTGTCTGTGTGTTTTATTGCAGGACTCTCAGTATTTAGACATCAGTCCAGTTTTCTCAGGATGAGCTGATGGTGAATAAGGAGCCGCTACAGAGACGTCACAGACTCACAATCAACAGAGACTGAGTGGTGGGACCCCCCCAAAAATTAGGGAGTTTTCTTTAAAAAATTCTTTATGCCATTTTTTTTCAGTAGATGCTTCTGAAGAACTTTTTCACTAAAATGGGTAGACTTTAGTGTAAAACACTGTCATGAATTCGTTGTACTCCCATTTGTAAAAGACAAATTCATTGTTTTATAAAGAAAGCAGAAAATGGGTTTAGAATGACAGAAAGACTCATCTGATATAATCTAGAGATGACAGAGTGAAGATGTGTGATATAATATCACATTCTTTTATCGCCAAACTTTATAGAGACTTTAAAGAGTCATTACCCCATACAAAACTCAGATAAACACTGGCACTTGAATATTTCGTTTCCCAGCAGTGACTGTCCACTTCAGAAACAGACTTGATTTCAGATGCATTTAACCCATATTGGGCTCATATTATAAACTGTAAAAGCATGATGCATCAAATATAACATGTAATACAAACACTTGTTTTAAGCCAATCCCTAATCCTAACCCTAATTATTGAATAATAATTAATATAAGCTAGTACTTAAATGTATAATTACACTGTAACAAGGACACATTAAAATAAAGCGTATTTTTTTTAGTACATTGTCTAAAGGTTCAATAAACTGTTTAGTTTTAAAGATGTTGATTTTTCTGACTACTTGACTTTACAGGGTCAAAAAAAGAATGAATACCCTGGCAACAGAGGTAAATTTAAGTAGAATACTTGATCTGACTGTTCTATTCTCCTCTGTATTTCTTGATACATGAACCCCTGAAATACTCTCTAAACCTGATGCAATAACAAACAAGATGATTTGACTGCTTGTACTGTCTGTTAACTACTCAGGCTTCTCCTTGTTTTTATATTTTAGACATAATGGGATACATTTTACAGCAAAAGGATTGCAGTCACACATAAAAATTTAATAAAATATGCATGAAACCACAATATAAAAACACAAAAATATATTGCTCCAAATTTAAAAAAATAAAAGCAAAGTTTTCAGAATAGCGAATAATGGTCTCAGATCAAAAAATAATAAGCAAAATCAAAAATGTTAATATTTTATATCATATTGCACAAAACTGAAATAAAAATACAAAATCGTGTTTTCTTTGGTTGTATTTCTCTGTTTTTGTGCTCTCAGACATTTTCTGCTTGTGTTTTTATTATTTTTGTTTGCTTATGCTGTTTTTCCTTTCATTCTTGTTTCCACACTCTGGGAACTCTCATACACCCAGCACAAAGCGGCACCAGGCGTGACCAAAGTATTTTGAGTCTTCGTTTTCATGTCCTGTGCCACATCGTTTAAATAACCAATACATTGGTGTCCATTCGTGTGCCCATGGGCGTGTTAATCTGAAAACAAGGAATGTTTAGGCGCATTGTTGGCACGTAGCTATATTTTGAGGCAACTGACATAGACTGTTATTTTTCTTTTTTTTTTCTTTGGTTTCACTTTCGCTTTTCGAACCTTTGCTTAGGCTGGGTATACACTAAAAGATTTTTCAAATCTTATAAGATCTTTAAAATGTGAAAGACCACAAACATGAGGTGAAAAAATCATTTTGCTCCCATAGTGTGTGGTTTGCCACGATGACAAAGACAGCACACCACACACCAACAGATCTTCAACCAGAGTCCCGATGTCTTGAGATTTGAGAATAAATGTCTCACAACAGTTCTACAAGAGCTTTATTTTTTATTTTCAAGCTTTGTTTATTCATATTGAAATCAATTGACAGATATTATTGTTTGGAGAAAGGTTTGGTTAATACCTAATCAATATTTACTGTAATTACAAAAAGGGTTAAGGAAGTTTCATTCAAAATTATACACAGGATTTACCCAGAAAAATATTATTCGGTCAAATTAAAATCTGATATTGATTTCAGTTGCTCCTTTTTATGTCAGTTGCCCTGAAACGTTTATTTTGGCATTGTCCTTTTGTAAAACTATTTTGGCAAAATATCTGTGATTTTTATTGTACACAATATTGATAATCATTTTGTTTTGTTATGGAAATATGTATTGTATTATTTATTCCCCCATACATCAGGATTTCCAATCATAAATATTCAACATGTTCGCGATCGGGGCGCCTTCAACGTTCTTCCAACCAGATTCAGTCACTCTTAACACACCTTACACCACAAGGACATCTGATAAAATAATCTTTAGAACTACCAAGATAATCAGACATTACCTAGGATTGTCGAAAGGGGAGAAATTGGCCCAAAATCAGCCGATTGTCTTGTGGTGTATACCCAGCTTTAGTAAGCAATAATGAATCATGACGACTTGAATTAAAAACAAAAGAACTGCTTTACTGAAGTTTCGTTTAGGATTTATACAGGGATGAATTCACTTTGTGTTCACACACATACTCAGTTCTTTTTATTCTATCACACTCTCAGAACTGAACAGCATTATGAGCAACTATTCTTAAAGACTAACAGCTCAATAAATCACTATATTAACAGTTTCAGTTCTTATTATTGAAAAACAATTCATCAAACATTATACCAAGCATTTATAACTAATATTAATCTAATTTATTTCACAACATCCTCTCCCCTAAAGAACAACTGCTCATCAATATCTAAAGGATATATAAACTGAACAGGTCTTTCTTAACAAAGTCCTTCTGGATACGGATACATCTCTGTCAGGAAAGAAGCTCTTCCATTTTTCCTAATTTCCAGGTTTGTCTTGGCATGTTGGCATCTCCGTTGAGAGCAATGTCACTCATCTTCAACTCACTAGGTTTCTGTGGGCTGCAGGAAAGTGCAGATTTCAGGTCTAGCAAATAGTCTTTTCTCCAGTGATTCCACAGATTGGTCAAGAGTCTGTTTCTGTATCTCCACCTCCTTGTCATCTCCTCCTTACTCACAGTGAGATGATCATGGTCTGCAGAGAATGGTTTTGGTGGCAGTGAAGTTAGTCATTTGTCGCAAAATATACATTTTGTCAGAATAGTTTTTATAAGTTGTCAGCTTCCCAAAATCCAATGTCTAATTCTGATTTGTACAAGAGTGTCTCTCAGACCAGAATGCATGGTAAGTTCATGGTTGTACTGAACCAGCAGCTCACAATATCTGCCTTTGCTAGGTAGAATCCATAGATGTTTTTCTCTATAACTGAAGTCCAACTGTTGCAGTCTGCCTCCAACACACAGGAATTCATCGGCATCAAGAAAAAGTTTTCAAATCTCTGGTTTTTGAATCTGAGTTCAGGGTTTCACCAGCCTTTATCAAACTAATCTCATGACTAAAGCTGCAAACTTGTGTCACTTTGGTCCAGTACTTCCCAGCCTCAAACATTTCTTCAGCAGTTCAACTCACCTCATCTCTTGGAGCTTGAACTTGTATTGTGCACAAACCTCTTAATCCAAGCAGTGACCCGCAATACCTTCTTCAGTTTACTGTACTTCAGTAAATCTAGCACAGGCTTCATTTCACTTTGGTCGCTGCTGCTGCTGAGTTGCACAGTGATCTGCTGAACTTGTTTTAGTTCATTACTCACATCTTCTTCATCACTTTGATCTTCATCACTCTCTCACAGATTCAGTGTAGTCAGAAATGAAGGTCCTTTCCACCACAGTTTGCTCTTTTTCAGGTTAGATACAGTCAGGCCTCTTGAGAGGAGATCTGCTGGATTGGCTTTGCCTTTACAATGAGATCACATTGCAGGATTGGTTAAGGACCGTATTTTAGTCACTCAGTTTGACACAAACTCTCTGATCCTGGTTTCTCTGTCTCTGGTGCAAGGTCATTCATCGTTATCTTTCATTTCTTCTACATCTCTGGACAGTTTATCATTCTTTTACAAAGGTCCATGCCAGCTGTGGACATAATCTGTTTGTCATCAGCAGTTATGGAGAAAGCATTCTCAGCATCACTAGCACTTGAGATGAAGTCATCCACATAAAGAGATTCCTTTATTATCTTCACTACCTCATGAAGCTGGCCTTTATATTCCTTCAAATGTTTTCTGACAGTTGCGGTGAGGAGAATTGGGCTGGAGAGACTCCAAACACACTCTCGTCATCCATAACACACGCAGCTTCTCACATGAGTCTTCATGAGGCGGTGCAGAGAGCCAGAGGAAACACACAACATCTCTGTTCTTCTCAGCAAAAGAAATCTGCAAGAAATCCTTTTTGATATCTGCTGTCAGTGCAATCGAGATTTTGCAGTCTGATTTTTATTAATATACTGAGCAGATCTGGGTTCAGGTTAGGACCAGTAAGTAGACAGTCATTAAGTGATGGAGAGCCAGTGTCATGTGATGAGGAATCAAGCACTACTCTGAGCTTGTTGTTACCTGATCTTCACAGAGAACAGCATGATGAGGAATCAAGCACTACTCTGAGCTTGTTGTTACCTGATCTTCACAGAGAACAGCATGATGAGGCATGTAGTATTTGTAACCTTCTCTTAAGGACCTCAAATCTTTTCTTTGCAATCCTGTCATTATCTGGGAGTTCTGGCTTGTCAGGTCGCCACAGCAGCTCAACTTCATATTGTTCATCTTTGTACTAAGTTGTCTTTTTAAACTTGTGAAGAGCCTCCTCTTCCTCAGGACTGTATGTCTTCTTCATGGTGATACTCAAGAGACTCTATTTTACCAGAAGGCTTTCAGACGCTCTGAAACCAGTGTCTCTTCAGTAACTTGTGTTTGCATGCAGGCTGCATCAGCAACACTGGACACTTTGACTGGACCCTGCACTGACCATCCAAAGATGATCTCAGTACTATGGTACCGTCTAAATCCTGACTGTAAATCCTCACAGATACAATTGAAGTTGTGAGGATACCTTTTCACTTTCAGTCTGTAATTAATTAATTCTTTGAGATCAAGTTGTGATTTTGTAATGAGAGGCTTAATAACAGCCAGTTTAAAGGTTTTTGGGGCATATCCTAATGACAATGACAAATAATAATAATAAGCAGAAGAGGATCTATAACTTCTGAAAGCACCTTTTTTAGTAGCTTAGATGGTATAGAGTCTAACAAACATGTACATGTTGTTGGTTTAGATGATTTAACAAGCTTATTCAATTCTTCCTCTCCTATAGCAGAAAATGAGTGGAATTGTTCCTCAGGGGATCTATAGCACACTATCTGATGTGATACTGCAGCTGACGGCTGCATGGTTATAGTTTTATCTCTAATAGTATGAATCTTGGAATTAAAGAAAGTCATAAAGTCATTACTGCTGTGCTGTTGGGCAATTTCTATGTTTGCTGATTATTTATTTTGGTTAAATTAGCCACTGTACTGAATAAATACCTGGGGTTGTGTTTGTTTTCTTCTAAAAGAGATGGAAAGTAAGCAGATCTAGCAGTTTTTAGTGCTTTTCTATAATAGAAATACTTTTCTTCCATGCAATGTGAAGCACCTCTAGTTTTGTTTTCTTCCAGCTGTGCTCCATTTCCCGGGCTGCTCTCTTTAGGGCATGAGTGAGCTTGTTATACCACAGTGTCTGACTGCTTTCCTTAATCTTCCTTAAGCGTAGGAGAGCAACAGTGTCTGAAGTGGTGGAAAAAACAGAGTCAATAGTTTTGTTACATCATCAATATTTTCTGAGCTATTGGATATGCTGAGGAATTGAGACAACTCAGGAAGATTATTTAGAAAGCAGTCTTTTGCATTAGAAGTGATGGTTCAACCATATTTGTTACAAGGAGCTGAATTTGCAGCTTGAGCTATATGGAGAATATACACAAGAGACTAGATTATGATCTGAGATATCATCACTCTGCTGCAGAATTTCTATGCCATTAACATCAATTTGGTGTTGATCGTATTAAATCTAAAGTATGTTTACGACAATAAGTAGATCCTGACATGTTTTCAAAAAAATTGTTATAATGTCTATAATGCTGATCCCAATGCATATTTTTCATTGTCAACATGAATATTAAAATCACCAACAATTAAGACTTTATCTGCGACCATCACTAGCTCAAACAGAATATCAGCAAATTCTTTAATAAAAGTCTTCATGGTGCGCTGGTGGCCTGTATACAGTAGCCACAGAGGATCACAGAGGATTTATCATCAACACTTATTACTCTAGATAATGTTATATGAAGCATCATTACTTCAGACAAATCATACTTGAAACCAAACCTCTGAGAAATACTGAAAATATCACTATAAATTATAGCAACACCTAATACTTTTTAGCTTTTGGATGCGGCTCATGCTTATAACAGTAATCTTGAGGGGTTGACTCATTTAAAATAATGTAATCATCTGGTTTTAGCCAGGTTTCTGTCAAACAGAGCACATCTAGGTTATGATAGGTGATCATATCATTTACAAAAGGGAAAGAAAGGGATCTAATATTTATTAAGCCAAGCTTTATCATTTGTTTATCTTTGTTTTGTTTAGCTTTTTTATTAATCCATTGACAACAAGAACAACACTCATTGCTCATGACTGAATAACATTTGTGTTCACAAGGATCACTCTATGTGTAATGAAAACAATGCAATTTTATTTTACATTTGATTATTCAATTTCTGCACATGAACATCCTGCTTTTTTGTGCTATTGCTTATAGTTCGCTTATTGTTAAATGTATCAGGTATTGACAATTTTGCTGTTATTCATCCAAAGTGTATCTTATATAAAGGGTCACAGGAGTATTGAATGATTATTGAAGTACAGCAAAGTAATATAGTGATGTATTACTATAATTATAATTAATAATGACTATATATAATATAGTCCTGAGGAAAGAGGATAAGGGAATGATCTGATTTCTGCAAACCTAAAATGTTCTATTTTCACAAAGAAAAGTTTTACTTGCTAACCAAAAACAAATGTTACAAACACGTGTCCAATGTTTTAAAATCATAAAGAAATGCAACAGTAAGTCAATTCTAGTTCAAATTCTGGTTGGGAAGTAATCATTCTGAATTATTTGCAAATAATATTTAAAATATGCACACATCCACTTTTATTTGTATATGGAAAAGCGTTTTTTGTTATAACGTTTCTTGTCTTGTCACTTTCAGATTACATAAAAATTACATAAATCGCATAAATTATAATATCCATATTTACGAAAAAACTTTAAATCACAGGAATGTGCGCTCTGTGTCAGTGAACCATAAACCCCGCCCACTTTTACTTGATTGGCCATCTCAGTAATTTTGACATTGACGAGCGTTAGAGAGACAGCAGCCTAAACATGTCACTTTTACCTAAACATTGTTTTCTTAACAACAGACAGAGCGCTGTGTAATGGTGTACAGTAGAGCAGTGCAAACACAAAACTGGGATCCACAGATAGTGTCGCGCGTAGAGAATGCATGTGACGTCACTGGCAGAGGACGCGCAGGTGAGTCGACGCTGCAGGTAACTTTCGCTTTCATAGTTCTCCGGAAGGACGTGTTTTCTTTAATATGTGTTTGATATCTTTATTTGTAAGGAAATGAAGTGATTTCGTTGCTGTTTCGTGTAATTCTTTTGATCATTTGTGTTCACATAAGACTATCATTGTGTATTTGAGTGAACATCACCGTCGTTCTGCTGTTTCTCCGACTCTCAGGATCCGTTCAACTGAATTATTTGTTTGTCATTTCCACCCAGAGTAAGTGTTGGAGATCTCACTCTTCTGTCTGTTCTTCTTCATCATGGATGACCCACAAACACCCCGAGATGAAGATGTTTCTCCAGGATGCAGGTACATTGATTAGATAGGCCTATATTAACCCTAAAAAGGTCAGGACAATAGAGACATCAGGAAATTAATTAATTGCTGTTTCGATTTTATTAGAACACAGATAATACAAATTAGTGATATTTATTTATTTATTTATTAAAAAATAGTTTTATTTTTACATTTTAATGTATCCCCCATGTCGCCTTCTTGCGTGTAAAAACTGATTGAAAACAGAATGCTTGTTTGGCAATCTGTGTTACAATATTTTAGCTAAAAAATGTAAATATTTTTCGTAATAATGTGTTAAACAATAATGTCTATTTATGAATATGTTGGCCTACTGAATCATATTTAATACACAAATATCTAGGGCCTATAAATTATTAACATGATCAAAACTTTGCTCATAAACCTGTTGTACATGATCTACGTCATGCCCTCTGCTTGATAGGTCATGCATTTTTTTAAGTAAATAATTTTTGCATGACATGGTCTCTCAATAATCAATGAATTGTAATAAATTGCATATATGAGCCATACAATCTTGATGCATAAAATACGATACTAAACAAAAATACATATGCAAAGAATATATGTTTTTGTAGGTTTTTATTCTCAAGTTTGTGTTTTTGTTGAATTTCTTATTTCATAGATACATATACAGTGTGTGTGTATGTGTATATACATGCCTGAAAAAAATCTATGTATTGTTAAGATAAAACTAAATTCAGTATTGCTAACTAAATGAATAATAATTTAATGATTTACAATAAATTGTAATTTAAAAGTTTAAAGTATTGAACTGATTTTCTAAAATAGGCTACAAAGTATTAAGTCTATAGGCCACAGAGTGTATATGTAAAAATATCTTGATTTACACCCCTTAATGGGCGATAAATACCCTGAGAGACAAACATTTAAAGGTGGATTATGAAAAATGTAAAAACTAAATTAATAACATTTCAACATAAACATATGCTAATGCTTAACAACAACTTTTTAAACATGGAAGTCCCCTAAACATATTGTAAATATGTGAAATACATCAACTTTTATGTGAGGGTTCTACAGGCGTAATGATGTTTTTAAATGCTGCCTGTGAGTGAAACAAATATTTTTTTTTAAACAAAATACAATATAACCTCCTTACATGAATGTCATTAAATGTGTTCAGCAGAAGAGATCAGAGTCAGAGCTGTGTGTCATATTTATCTTGTGTTTTTGTTTTATATTAGGTATTCATGGTATTATGGTATTCATATTAGCTGTTATGCGTCCATGAAAGAACTTTAGCTTATACTTGCTGTATCAACATAGTAATGCAGAAAATGTAATATTTTTGTAGATTAACAGTTAATATTTATACAGTAATTCAAAGGATTCTTTGTTATAGTTCAGTTCATCAGAAGAGATCAGAACCAGAGCCCAGCTGTGTGTCTATGAAGAGTGACGAGTCTATAGATCATCCACTACATTTCAGGTACAATATTTCATTAACTGACTTGATTGAAATATTTGTTACGGTGTTTTATCATCTGATTATTTCATTATTTCAAGTCTATAAAGGTAATTACTGTACCTTTAATCTCTCTGTTATAGTTCAGATCATCAGAAGAAATCTGAACCAGAGCCCAGCTGTGTGTCTATGAGGAGTGATGCTTCTTTGCGTCGTCCAATTGATTTTAAGAGTGATGACACAAGGTTTACTCTCCATTATTAAATTGTTTTGTAATAGATCTGATTATAGTATGATATTTTAAATTAATTAATAATTCATTTTTATAAAAATCTAACCTGACTGTTATTAAGGTCATGAGAAAAATGTCACCAATGTTAGAGTCTTTGATTCTTGATTTAAGGTCAATCCTGCCACACAGATCAGTAACAAAACCCATCTATAAGAAATATGACCAGCCTATGAATCAACCACAAGACAGCACATATCCTGGTGTAAGGTAAACTGGGATTTTTTTAATGCAGTGCATCATCACACATTACTCAAATACATCATTAATAACTGATACATTTCATAAACAATATGATATGTTCAGTGTCTCATAACACTGAAAATTACATTTACCTCTGTAACTCATGTAATAATGTGGTGTTTTAATTTTCCAGGCATAAAGTTCTCAACACGTTTAGATCAAATCTGATGAAGAAGTTTGAGCATCTGTATGAGGGAACAGCGATGCAGGGAAACCCAACACTCCTGAATGAGATCTACACAGAGCTCTACATCACAGAGAGTGAGAGTGGAGAGATCAGTAATGAGCATGAGGTGAGACAGATTGAGACACAATCCAGGAGAGCAGCAACAGAGGACACAGCCATCAAATGCAATCACATCTTTAGACCTTTACCTGGACAAGACAAAGCCATCAGAACTGTGCTGACAAAGGGAGTCGCTGGCATTGGAAAAACGGTCTCTGTGCAGAAGTTCATCCTGGACTGGGCTGAAGGGAAAGAGAATCAGGACGTCCAGCTCATATTTCCACTTCCTTTCAGAGAAATCAATCTAATGAAGGACAAACCACTCAGTCTTTCAGATCTTCTACATGTATTTTTTCCTGAAACTAAAGAAATAGAAATATCCAGTGATGAATATAAAGTGTTGTTCATCTTTGATGGTCTGGATGAGTGTCGTCTGTCTCTGAACTTCAAGAGTAAAGTGAATCTGTGTAATATATCTGAATCAGCCTCAGTGGATGTGCTGCTGATGAACCTCATTGTGGGGAATCTGCTTCCCTCTGCTCTCATCTGGATCACCTCCAGACCAGCAGCAGCTGATCTCATCCCCTCTGAGTGTGTCCATCGAGTGACAGAGGTACGAGGATTCAATGAGCCACAGAAGGAGGAATACTTCAAGAAGAGAATCAGTGATCAGAGTCTGGCCAACAGGATCATCTCACACCTGAAGTCATCCAGGAGCCTCTACATCATGTGCCACATCCCAGTGTTCTGCTGGATCTCAGCCGCTGTTCTAGAGAAGATGTTGAGTCCAGCAGAGAGTGGAGAGATTCCTAAGACTCTCACTCAAATGTACACACACTTCCTGATCCTTCAGACCAACATAAAATGTGAGAAGGACTATGAGAAGAAGGTGACAAATGAAGACATGATCCTCAAACTGGGGAAAGTGGCTTTTGAGCAGCTTGTGAAAGGAAACCTGATCTTCTATGAGGAAGACCTGAGAGAGTGTGGCATTGATGTGACAGAAGCATCAGTGTACTCAGGACTGTGCACTCAGATCTTCAGAGAGGAGTTTGGCTTTTATCATGGGAAAGTCTTCTGCTTTGTTCATCTGAGCATTCAGGAACATCTAGCAGCTCTATATGTGCACCTCTCCTGGACAAACCACAACAGAAATATGATTGTCCAAATCACCAAACATTTTCAGTCTAAAATGAAGAAATACTTTCAGCTCAGTTCATCAGAACTTTCATTATCTGAGCTTCATCAGAGAGCTATAGATGAAGCTCTGCAGAGTAAAAATGGACATCTGGATCTTTTCCTGCGGTTCCTTCTGGGTTTGTCAGTGGAGTCTCATCAGATTCTTCTACAACGAATAATGAAGATGAAAAGAAGCAGCTCTGACAGCAATAAGAAAACAGCTGAGTACATCAAGAAGAAGATCAGGGCCATTGACTCTCCAGAGAAATCCATCAATCTGTTCCACTGTCTGAATGAACTGGGTGATCGTTCACTAGTGGAGGAAATACAACATTATCTGAAATCTGGAACAATAAAGGAAGCCGATCTCTCTTCATCTCAGTGGTCAGCTGTACTTTTTGTGTTGTTGACATCAGAAGAGGAACTGAATGAGTTTCGTCTTGATAAATTTGTTGAAGTAAATAATAAGTCTGGAAATATGAAACTTCTTCAGAAGTTGCTGCCTGTGATTAAAGAATCCAGATCAGTTCAGTAAGTATTAATGAGAACAATCACTTCACTGGTAAAACATTCAGAAAATCGAAGTTAAAAGCTCCTAAATTCTAAGTGCTGTATTATTATTTTAGTGGTCTGCTAAAGTGGTATATATCTATATGTATGTATGCATTTTACAGAATGGCATCTGGAATGACAAGCGCTAGACTCAAACTTATATTAAACACATGAACTATCTGACAGTTCACGGTCCAACGTGTGGATTATTGTTAAAACAGTTAGAAGATGAATAACATTAATTTAACGGTTACTCAATAACAATAAAATTTTACCTAATTAATAGATAAATGCTGATTTAATCCAGTCTTCACTTCTCTGTGTGTGTGTGTGTGTGTGTGTGTGTGTGTGTTTGTGTGTGTGTGTGTGTGTGTGTGTGTGTGTGTGTGTGTTGTGTGTGTGTGTGTGTGTGTGTGTGTGTGTGTGTGTGTGTGTGTGTGTGTGTGTGTGTGTGTGTGTTGTGTGTGTGTGTGTGTGTGTGTGTGTGTGTGTGTGTGTGTGTGTGTGTGTGTGTGTGTGTGTGTGTGTGTGTGTGTGTGTGTGTGTTTGTGTGTGTGTGTGTGTGTGTGTGTGTGTGTGTGTGTGTGTGTGTGTGTGTGTGTGTGTGTTAATTTTCCCATGAAACTTACATGGGCATTTTTTATTTTCTCAAGGTATGAATTTATTTAATTATATTGGAATTGCGAGTTGTTGTTTATGACAGCAAGTTGTTTGATAGTGTTTCACCTGTATGATTTTCATCTCTCTACAGGTTGAATTATTGTGGCGTCACAGATGAAGGTTGTGCTGCTCTGGCTTCAGCTCTGAGATCAAACCCCTCACACCTGAGAGAACTTAATCTGTCTGAGAATAAAGTAGGAGATTCAGTGAAGCTGCTTTCTGATGTACTACAAAATCCTCACTGTAAACTGGAGAAACTGTGGTAAGATCATATATGACTCACACATGCTATTTAGTGCATAATGCCGTCAAGACAGATCTGCATAAGACAGATATTTTGCTTAAAATACAGATATAGTGCATACAGGAAATGTTATTTATCATGCTTGAATGAGACCTTTTTTCAATGTTTTATGATCATGTTTAGTGTTTTGTGACATTTTAGACTTCTGTCCAATGATCAATCAAACATTGATTTGTGCTTTAAGTTTGTACTTTATCTTTAATAATGGATTCACAGCTAAACTGATCTGATCTGAGAGAGTGAAGAGTGTGTGATTGTTCTCTACAGGTTGAGTAATTGTGGTGTCACAGATGAAGGTTGTGCTGCTCTGACTTCAGCTCTGAGATCAAACCCCTCACACCTGAGAGAATTGTGTCTGTCGTGGAATAAACTAGGAGATTCAGTGAAGCTGCTTTCTGATGTACTACAGAATCCTCACTGTAAACTGGAGAAACTGTGGTAAGATCATATATGACACACTGTAAAGTAAACTGTATTTGAAATAAATTTGAAAACTTAGAACATTTTTAAAGAACAAAACTGCATTTTAAACACAATGGTAAATCTGAACACATAAGACGGAAAACACAGGTGTGAATGTTTGTGTGTCTGTTGTGAGTCCTGTGATGAACTGGCCATCCATTCAGGGAGTCCCTCACCTGAGACCTGAGATGCTGGAATAGACTCCAGCCCCAAACCTACAGAGGATAAAGCCAGGGCTTAAAGTATTCCGGCACCGTGCCGGATCTCCGGCGTGCGGCCGTGAGAGAAAAAAAAAATATATATATTTTTAGAGCCTGCGCATGCGGTTCAATATTTTCGAGACAATTTATTTCACCTACCAATCATATGAGAGGAACGCAGCCTTAACTAACATTACAATCAGAAGCACAGAAGGGCGGGTCCTTGCAACACAGTATGATTGACACCCATACGTCAATGTCACGTTAGCGTTGTCAGAGGAAAAATAATGGAGCGCAAGTTTATGAAGCCTGGGGATGATGTCCTAGCAATAGTAAAAGGACTCAAAATTAATTGGCGCTGGACGTGGATTGAAGAAAGTAGAGATCATGGCGAGCCTTTTGGCAGTTGGTGCAAGAAACTAAGAGAGCCCGGGGCTTATTTCTGCACGATTTGCTCGAGGAAGCTACAGCAGCGGTAAGAAAGTGCTTGCTCGTCATGATTTAGGCTGTATCCGAAACCGCCCCCTATACCCTATTTCCTACATTAGTCCACTCATTCAGTTCACTTGAAGGAATGAATGAAAACGAGTGAGTGAATTCGGACACTAAGGGCACCGGAAGGACTGCCGCTTTTGCATAGTGTGTTAACTGTTTAATCATTTCAAATGGGCAGCTCCAGTAGTAAGATTAAATTATTTATCTTGAACTCTGTCACGGAAATTATGTATAAACCTTAGTTAAACAATTTAATAATCAATTCACAATGAACGTGTAACTGTTGTACGCTGTAATACGCAGTGGACGAGCGCATTGTAAAATGAACGGATGGATGATTCAGCTGCGGGCGCCATCTTCTGGTGAGAGGCGGATCGTGAATTCAATCGGCACGTGACTCTCACAGTGCATAATGGCAGTGGTTCTCAAACTTTTTTGGTCGCGCCCCCCTTTAAACCTTTAAAAAAAATCTGGCGCCCCCCTCCCAAAAATACCTATCCCACCTAAGACTAATAAATGATTTTACTAAGCTTAGTGAAAAATTAATGCTTTATTAGTTAAAAAAAAAAAAAAAAAAAAAAAACACAAGAGAAAAACACATGCAACACTTGAAATAAAATAGCTTAATTAAAAAAAAATAGCACAGGGAGAATAACTGTTATTATTATAATTCTCTATGTTATTTATTTATTCATATTTTTTTTTTTTTGTAGGATTCATGCTGTCCTAAGGCATAGCAGGGTTTGAAATTCACTTTTTTTTACAGTGCTACCACGTAAAAAAAAGTTTGAGCACAAAAAAAATATAGGAGCACCCAATTTATTTTTAGTAATGTGTCGATCTTGATTCTTCATGGCTGATTCTGGTTGCAGATGTTTTACAAGCAAATGTGCTGATTCTGAAAGCCTTTTTTATATTTATTTTACGCCTTAAGCAAGGGACAGGAATTAATTAAAATATGAGTACATGAAGAAGATGTTTATTTTCTGTATTTTTAAAGAATCTAACGTATAAATAGCAAAACATAAACAACACAGTTCTTTCTTAGTCTTGTAGACAATAAATGCAGCTTTGAAGCCCTGCATTGAGTTTTTGAATGACCAGCCCCTGCCTGGGTCTGTGCTAATTCATCTATGGTTTTCTCTTCTCTTCTCTTCTCACACACGATCCATCTCCCGTTCATTACGTCCTTTGGCTGTTTACGTTTATTTTTCTGCTGATGGCCCGCGCCCCCCCCCCCCTGCAATACTCATGCGCCCCCCACTTTGAGAACCACTGCATTATGGGTTATCTCTAGCTGTTGAGTGTTCATCGGTTGTACACTCGTTTTTGCAATGCGTTGTGGGATTGAACGAGTGCACTCAAGAATGCCCCCCCCCCCTAAAAAAAAATATGTTCAGGCTCAGGATTTTTATTTACTTTAACCCCTGTAAAGCAGATTGGAAAATGGATAGATGTTATTGCGTAATGTTTTGTAATGGAATGCGATACGCAAATAATATCTCACAATGAGGGTGATCCCAGATTTTACTATCTTTGATGATGGAGGAGAAACCTGTAAAACACACACACACACACACACACACACACACACACACACACACACACACACACACACACACAATCACTCCCCCATACTAATACAGATTGAAAGTAATGAATAGTGTCATTAATAAAACAGATTTAGCATTAAAAGAGACATCTATATCAGATAAATATTTATATTCCTTGAATGAGACTTTGGGTGTTTAATGATCATGTTTTGTCTTCTGTGACAATTTAGACTTCTGTCCAATGATCAATCAAACATTGATTTGTGCTTTAAGTTTGTACTTTATCTTTAATAATAGATTCACAGCTAAACTGATCTGATCTGAGAGAGTGAAGAGTGTGTGATTGTTCTCTACAGGTTGAGGGATTGTGGCGTCACAGATGAAGGTTGTGCTGCTCTGGCTTCAGCTCTGAGATCAAACCCCTCACACCTGAGACAACTGAATCTGTCATGGAATAAACTAGGAGATTCAGTGAAGCTGCTTTCTGATGTACTACAGAATCCTCACTGTAAACTGGAGACACTGTGGTAAGATCATATATGACTCACACAGGAAGGTGCCATAGAATGGAAAACTGTATTTACCTTGTCATAGTTGAATAATAACATTTTTGAACATGGACATGAGTCTCAAACACCGTTGTTTCCTCCTCCTCTTTATTTAAATCTGGTGTTTACAAAAGACCACTGAAAAATAGGCTAATCCTAACATAACAGCGACTATGACGTAATAGTCTCAGGATCATTAATAGTTACGCCCCCAACATTTGCTTAGATCTATTAATCGAAGTTCTGCATCTAAGCTATTGTGAAAAAACAAAAGCTAGGACAATAGCGAAAATGGCAGATCACAGGAATAAATGTTATGTTCCAGATTGTGCAGGGGATGTTAAGTGCAGGGATGGGTTGGTGTCTGTACTCAGAAAGTCAAGGAAAACAAATAAGGTGTTCTTATAAAATAAAGCCAGCCACTGAAGGGACATGGTTAGCTTATTGTTAGCGGTAGCCTGTTACAATGCAGTACATAAGATTTCACTTACCACATAAAAGGAGAGATTACTGCGCGAATGATGGTGAATGATTTACAGATCCTGAGCATCAATAACAAGCATCTAAACTTGTAAAATATGTGGCAAGTACTGCCGCTGTAGTATAACGTTAACCAGAGCACGTGCGATCACAAAAGTAAAAGTAAAATGATCGTGCAATCAAAACAGCAGTTTCAATGAGCTGCATATTAATTAGGGGTGTGAACCTACAGTGGTCTTACGGTTCGGTTCGATTACGATTATCATGTCATCGATTCGGTTCAATACAATATCTCGATGCATCACGATGCATTGACGATGCACTGCATACTCATTTTTCAATTTTACTTCAAATTTATTTTTCTTTTCTATTTCACAATGACGTTGAAATGCGTTTTTATTTGATTCAATTTTTTTTAACTGTGCATCCTATCCAGTCTTTTTCAATCAATATCCCACATACAGTAATGTGTAATTTTGATGAGGAAGAGTAAGAGGTGAAAGAGGAAGAGGAGGAGAAGAAGGAGGACAATGACGGCAATGTGGAAAAGACAAAAGAAGGGCAAGGGCAAGAAGAGAAGCAGTCTCATATATTTTAGTTGATGAGTGCCAGGGTTGGATCAGGCAAGAGGATTTGACCCCTGCTGCCTGGCCAGGGCTAATTTAGGCCGCGATCACACCGAACGCGTTTTAGCAGTTGGAGGCGCCTGCTGCGCCTCGCGTTTTTGCAGGAGCGCTCTGAGCGCCTGAAGTTGAAAAAAAATCAACTCTGAGCGGAAAAACCATAGATATATATACGGGAAAAACGCCCAACGTCATTCGCGTTCTTTTCCATTGTCCAATCGAATGAATGGAGAGGCGGGCCTTCTGTTGTGGTGACGAAAGTTTACCGTTGCTTAAAAAGTCCAGAGACTGCAGAAAAGGAGGAGAAACCTTTGGTGTCTATCGTGGGTAACCCGGAGCTGTATTATTTAGGGTTTCTGCTAATATGACAGTTTACTTAACAGCAAAAAACTAAGATTTTAGAGGGCTCGCGCTATAATCCTTTGATTTGACTGACAGGACAGCTGTTTTGGTCATTGCTTAGCAACATAAAAAAACCGCAGTACACTGCTCTTTTATTAAAAGTCACCAAACAAGGCAGTGCTGTGCGCCTCGCGTTTTTAGAACTAAAAGACGCGTTCGGTGTGATCGGGGCCTTAGCCTGTGATGCTGAAGAGGTTCTTTGGCCTGTCCCAGACCAAACACAGGATGTTGGGCAGAATGATTATTTTTGTTGTTGTTTGTTGTTTTGTATACTGTACTCTACAGTACATTAAATTAAGGAATAAAACATACTCATTTTTCAATTTTACTTCAAATATATACAATTGTGTTAATAAATACAAACAGTCAGATATATGAACTGAAACTTTAATCTTACCTTCTCAAAGAAAAAACACTTCTTGAATGTATCAAACAAAACTAAAGTCTGGGCACAGAAGACAACAGCAACATTTAGAACAAATACACAAAAGTAAATACCTGGGCTTTGGTTTCGTTCTAGAGTTCCGGCATAATCTTTTCTGAAAAGTGTCAGCGTGAGGGAAGCTTATATCACGGCTCCGGTGTATTGAACAGGTGGCCGGGGTTTTCCACCACAGAAAAGGGCCGTTTATCTTTTGCTATAAAAGCTGCCGCTATAGTCATTTTAAACGCGAAAACTAAACCAAATACGATTTCAACCGAGAGGTACCGCTCAGATCTTATTTAATTTAAACGAGGGAACGAATAGAGTCCTGCACAAGCCCAGCCTGAGACTCTCAGACCCGAGCCCCGTCCTTGTCCGACAATTTATCAGAACAGAGTTCATGTTGCAGCCATTAAAATAGTTCAATTTTGGATTCTAATGGCAAAGTGGCTAGATTTCGTTTTGTTTCCTTTTTAAGTTAATTTAGAAATATGTTTGGAACATTTTATGTTTGTTAAATTCAAGCTTTTGTCTTTTTAACCTAACCTAACGAACAAGCGGCCAGCGGCAATGAGTTGAGCATGTTTGATAAATTTAGCCTTCTCAAATCAACACGACTTGCATTAAATAAAATCTATAGACATAAAACACTTGATGCATTTCAGAATATTAATTTAAACGTTTAACCTAGATAAATGTGCGCGGTTAGTCGCATATCCAATCGTTTTTGCGGAGAGTGAAAGCAAAAGCGGGCTTTGCAGCTGACATGGAAGCTCAAACGCAGGGACGTGCACAGACATTTTGAGGGGCAGGGGCTCAAGTGAAATAAAGGACACTTCTCATAATTACGTTTTTTTTTTTTTTTTACAAAAAAGTATATAGGCTATATTAACGCAACACTGATTTTCTTAAAAAAATATATAATTTAAAAAGTTAATTTTATCTTCCTCAAACTCATGCAATTGTTTAATTTTCAAAAGATTTATGTACACATACACAATAACTGATGGTGACTGACATGGACTTAGTTTCACATTTGAGGGAGGACATCACCATCATCAAATAAAACCTTCAAAATCCACATTTAGATGGAGTTTGTTTTAAACCTACTACACTCTAAAAAATACTGTGGCTTTATATTAGAGAAATATTTAACTTTATTAACTTAATAAAATCTCTGAAAATCTTACTTGATTGTTTAAATTAAACTTATCAAAATAATTGAGAAAAATTCAATAAAAGCCAATGTCATGTATGTATTTGTGGTTGTACGGAATACTATTTTATAAAGGTTTAGAGGAAATAAAAAAAAAAAGGTTAAATTACTCATTAATAAAAAGTTAATTTATAAATATTGTTATTTTTAATGTTCAATGTTAACTTATTTCTACTCAGTTTTATTGATTAATGTACCAGATGCAGTTACTCAGATTTACTACATTTTTTAGAGTGTATCTTTCCTCCATCTGTTTGCATCTGTAGATTTCTTCTAAATTCATCAATTTATGCTATGATATGCTTATTACTAACTTATTTTATTACATGATGGCTTGGTTGAATTCCAATGTTGAATGCGGTCTGTTATTTCTTGATAAAAGACCGCTGTGCGGAGTGTAAACAGAGCGTTGCTATGGACTCACAGGATTCTAACCGTAGAGACGGAGTGCACTATTTTCTTTAGCGGAAGCAATACAATCGGGCTTAAATCAATAAACTCCCTTTTAATATTTTGTGTCAAAATAATTATTTATTTGGTAGGTAGCCATGTAATAAGCGGGATTATGTATAGCAATTATCCCTTACACATTAACTAGGCTAGTAGCTCATGAGGCATGCATGCTAGCAAAACACAGGTTAACTATATATTTGTCTTTGGCTAATCAGCAGTAAATTTGAGCCTTATTCGAGGCACTGGTAGTTTAATCTTTTGTTCATCACCAGCTCCACTCACCTCAACACAAGGCAAGAAAAACACCGCTGGGAGGGGGTGCTGCCTATTTGTGTGTCTATGATGTGCGCCGCTGCGTGGTTTTTATTTTTGGTGGGGGAGGGGGGGATTGGGGGGTATGAACTCCTTAGAACTCCTGACCTGATATTTAGATATACTATTCTCAAATATATTTGTTTGACAGGGAAGCTGTGCGCAAACAGGAATATATATTATTTAAAAAAAAAAAAAAAAAAAAAAAAAAAAGCACCCCAGAAAAAAGGGCACTTTCTCTCCAGGAATAAAAAGGGCAGGTGCTCAAGCCCCCTTTCATGTCTATGTGTGCACGTGCCTGCTCAAACGCGATCACTTGCATTTTTTCTTAATAAAAGTGGAAACCTACACTGTAACCGATTTTTGTAATTTGAACAGTATTTTACTGTAATATCTACAGTAAGATACTGTAAAATGTATATACAGTATTTTACTGTAAACTGCAAAGGATTATGGAAAAATATATGATCACTACTGTAATTATCCACTACTGTAAATCCGTTTACAGTAAACTACTGTAAATTTACAGTAGTGAACTTGCCCGCGAAAAATTGACCAATGGCAAGGGCCATTTTTTTTCTCTCCTGCTGAGAGGAAGTGGCGGTAAAAAGGACAAAAGGAGAAATGTTGCACCAATAACTTGACAAAAAGGTTAGTATATTATTTCTGTTTTATGAAAAACTGAACAATTTTAAGATGTTTTCACTTGTTAACAGCAAACTAACAATATTCATCGTGTTTTGCATGTCGGTAGCCTTTTTTTCTGACTGACGGCCGGGGCGCCGCCATAACGGTGAAAACATGGACTGGTGAGTAACTTAAGGTGACATATATTAGTCGAAATAAAACTTTAGTGAAACCGAGAAACGCGTTTGTATATTGTGCTGCCCTTTAATGCAAGTTAACTCGTCTGACGAGCCCTTAACGTTACTCAAGCTTAACGGCGAACTGAGGTGAAATACTGAGGTAACGTAAAGTGCGTTAAGCAACACCGCTTTTTCTGTGGAGATTTTAAATAGTATTTTCAAGCCCTTCTTTTGCTTGTTATTTTCAAGTTTCTGGTCTGGATGTCGTCTGTAACGTCGGAGGTGTATTTTGGATCTTCTTCTTGTGAATGACTGCCATAGTATCGACGATAACATGAACTGGTAAGCTAATAATGTCCATAAGCCGAAGTTGACAAACTCAACGTTAACGTTAGTCACAGAGCGGCATAATATCGTTTCAACGCTGCTTCTTTATAGCTGGCAAGGTAATTCTCTTCAAATGATGTTTAAGTAAGAAATGTGTGTATCAATGTCGTATGTAACTTTATAGACGGTCCCTAAATTCAGTGCCAGACGTGCCATAAACAGCGCGCTAACATGAAACACTGAGGTAAAGCTGAAACACCGCGGTTAAGTGCTTCTTTTGTGTTTTATTTTCAAGTTTGTGGTCTCGTGGTCATGTCGTCTGCATCAGAGGTGTATTGGAGCCTTTTCTGGTGATTGCCGTCGCCGCAGTGCAAACAACAGGTAACGTTAAGCTTTTGCTTTCGTCAACTTAACTAATGTTAACGTTACTAAATTAGCCACAGGCTGCTGTTCTCCACTAACTCACAGAACGGGTTAACATTTTAAAGAGAGTAACGGGCTAGCAATATATTAATATAGCAAGTTTTGCTAATAAATATTATAAATGTTTATTTTATTAAAAATGTAAATTGTATTACTGTACAGTAGTTGTCTTTTCTGATCATAAACTATAGTAACACTAAAAGGGTGTTGTGACACTGTCTGTTACAGGAGATTTCTCCAAGCACTAACTGGATGCTGACCATCAATGGCAGAATCATCACACAGCCAGCTGTCCATTTTACAGACATGCAGAATAAGGTAACCTAAAACATATTTTGTTTTACATTGCATTTACATTCATGCATTTTTCAGATGCTTTTATCCTAAGCAAGTTATATTGTATTTAAAGTACACATTTGTAAGGTATTTATTTCCTGGGAATGTTTTTTATTACCATCAAGATTGAGTTTGCATGCGCATTAAAATTATTTCTATTAAACCAGCATTTAAACAGCAAAATGCAGCTGCTTCAGGTATCTTTAACTTACTGTAACCTTTAAATTCATAATAGCAATCTTACTGTCTGTCAATTTAGATTATTGTTACTGTAAAACAACAAATATAGATTTTTAATCATAGTAGGCCTATTATATGCACAGACTTTCTAGGAAACACACACCTGTTTAGAATGTTTATATGAACAGATTGGTTAGCATTTAGCATGGTCTGTGGCAGACTTTACTAAGTGTCAGGGCAACAAAATTCAATAAACAAGAATGTAATATTAAGTGATTTAAAGGAGAACTCCGGTGTGATTTTGACCTAAAGTGTATTGAATCATGATACCGACTGTAAACGTAACTTGCATATCTCATCTCGTCTTGTCCACTGCAGTCCGAAATCTGGGGTCAGTTATCCGATGCTCACAACAGGCTGTCAATGAGAGTCAACAGGGCATCGAAGAAGCCATGTAAATAAATCACTGTTTTACGCCATTTACGAGGCACAAAGTAGCTCCACACTTCATTGGTAGACTTCCACGGGCCCTGACATTTAAAACGAGACATTGAGAACTCAGAAAAAGCACCGGGAGTTTATTTACAAGTAGATTTATACAGACAGTAACTGCAAGAAGTTTAGCGGCCGCCGCCATCTTAAATTTAGTCACGATAAGTCGAGTGTCGAGCACGAAGGAAACTACAACCTGATAAGTTGATAACCTGATAAATTCCTTGGTGCTCGACACTCGACTTATCGTGACTAAATTTAAGATGGCGGCGGCCGGATTTTTTCTTGCAGGAACTGTCTGTATAAATCTTCTCGTAAATAAACTACCGGTGCTTTTTCTGAGTTCTCAATGTCTCGTTTTAAATGTCAGGGCCCGTGGAAGTCTACCAATGAAGTGTGGAGCTACTTTGTGCCTCGTAAATGGCGTAAAACAGTGATTTATTTACATGGCTTCTTCGATGCCCTGTTGACTCTCATTGACAGCCTGTTGTGAGCATCGGATAACTGACCCTAGATTTCGGACTGCAGTGGACAAGACGAGATGAGATATGCAAGTTACGTTTACAGTCGGTATCATGATTCAATACACTTTAGGTCAAAATCACACCGGAGTTCTCCTTTAAATCAAGAAGAAAATATTGTCTTTTTGCTCCATTTAGTAAAAACGGTTCTTAACAAAGCCATGTTGTGCATCTCTGCACACAGCAGTGTTTCATTACTGAATGAATTTACCTTTTTTAAACACCTAGAATCAGTGACTTACTGACCCATTCATAAAATTCTTTATAAAAAATTTCAAGAAAAAGTTTCTTCAGTTTTTTTTTCTTACTACTGCGTTCGTATGTAGTATATCATTTTTTTTTTTTTAAATGCATACAGCACCAAGTTTGACAGTTGAGGCAAATTCTTTAAACACTGTTTTTCTTGTGCTTGCAGGTTTGTTCAGACAGTCAACCTTTGTGGCAGCAAATGCATTGACAGTCACAGATCAGATGGACTTCTGGAAAGAGGGTGCAAACAACAAGCATCAGCCTGAATCCCATTCTGCCGTTTCTCATCAGAGAGCTTGTCAACTTTGACTCAAAACTACTAAAATTTAACACAACACAAACACATTTTTACTGTATGATTTTATTTTATTTACACTACCAGACAAAGCTTTTGAACAGTAAGATTTTAAATGTTTTTAAAGAAGGTCTCTTCTGCTCACTAAGCCTGCATTCATTTGGTCCAAAGTACAGCAAAAACAATACACTTTTGAACCATTTTTATTATTTAAAATAACTGTTTTCTTTTTGAATATATTTTAAAATGTAATTTATTGCTGTGATCAAACCTTAATTTTTAGCATCATTACTGCAGTCACATGATCCTTCAGAAATCATTCTAATAATTTGATTTTCTGCTCAAAAACTATTATTATGATGTTGCTGAAATTATTATAATGCTAAAAACATTTTTTTTTCAGGTTTCTTTGATGAATAGAAAGTTCAGATAAACAGCATTTATCTGAAACAGAAATAGTTTGTAACATTATGAATGTCTTTATTATCACTTTTGATCAATTTAAATCATCCTTGCTAAATAATATCTTTCTATTCATCAAAGAATCCTGAAAAATCTAAAAATTAAATAATGTTTATCAGCATACTAGAATGATTTCTGAAGGATCATGTGATACTGAAGACGAGTAATGATGCTGAAAATTCAGCTTTGATCAAAGGAATAAATTAAATTTGGATCAAATTAATGCAGGCTTGGTAAGCAGAAGAGAATTCTTTAAAAAAATCTTAGTGTTCAAAAACTTATGACTGGTAGTGTACTTACTTATTTTTGCTTTTCAGTATGTGTATGTTTGCCATGATACAAAGTCTCTGTACTTAAAAAGAAAATGTTCAACAATTAAAAAGAATATTATCAGAACTAATGCTTATGAGTTATTGTGATTTTTATGGGGTTGGGGTGGTAAAAATCTTGAATTACAGTGCTGTAGGTTAATTGGATTGTTTTTACAGGTAAAAAATGTTTAAAATAAATGAAAATAAACTCTATAGTACTGATACTGTAATTGAAAATACAGTAAAAATACTGTAATTGAAGATACAGTAAAAACACTGTAAATGAAATTACAGTAAAAATAATGTAAATGAAATTACAGTAAAAATACTGCAAATGAAATTACAGTAAAAATACTGTAAATGAAATTACAGTAAAGACCTTTTAGTACTGTAAATGCACTTACAGTATTAATACTGTAAACATTTTTACAGTAACTTACTGGCATCCAGCTGCCAGTAAGTTACTGTAAAATTTACAGCAAACTTTTTAAAGTGTAAAATACACCATTTTTGTTGATAAAAGTAAGGCATAAAAAGGCATCATTCAAAACTGCAAAAGGTCTACTATTATTATTTATGTGCGCACTCACAATATCAGCAAAACATTATATTTGTGTAAAACGGTGCTGAGCCAGATAGACGCGCTCAGTGCTTTTAGCCAGTCTTTTCAACCAAATAAAAATAATGTTTCAGTCCTTTAAATGAATTACTAACAAAAAAAGACATTTGTTAAATGCACACTCATGTTTGTTAGTTCGTTAAATGCACCGGTGTGTAAAGAAAGTGGCAATAATCCTTTCAGTTAAAATCTGAAGACTTGTTTTATTCATGTGGAGTACTCCGCTCGTTAGCCCAGCCCCCCTCCCGGAAAATCATACAAGCCCCCTGGTCGCGTTTTCTGGCACTGGACTGAGTCCGTTATAACCGGTTATGGTCTATTACTGAACCGATACCGAATCGTCCTTGTCTGCATCGCGATGCATCGTAAAAACGATTAATTTTGACACCCCTAATATTAATAGTGGCTCAAGCTCATGATTAAATGTATATTTTCCTCCGTGTGTGAGCTACTGAAATAAGCCGCTCTGGGAAACAGCCAATCAGAGCAGAGCTCATCATTAATATTCACAAACCTTCTAAATAAGGTAATAACAAACCATTACATTCTAGGGACAAATCCTAGGGTTGTAAATGGACTTGTAAAACCGTTTATGGAGAAGTTTTGTCCTTTCCTATGCCATATACCTTCTATGTAGATATCAGACAACAATTTAAAATATTGTATCAATGCATTCTATGGCACCTTTAAAGAAAATATGAAGTGTTCAGCCTCAGCTATAGTATTAAAATAAAGATCATTGCAAAAGTCATTGGTTCTGCTGTTCACTGTAGTTTATATGTAGATGATCTCTGTATTTGTTACAGAAGTAAGTACATGAATGCCATCAAGTGAAAAATCCAACTGAAGATAAAATACAATCTTGGTCAACACAGAACAGTTTCAAGTTTTCACAAACAAAAACAGTTTGTATGCATTTCTGGCAGGCAGGGGCCACTTATGCTTTTAGGAGGCACGCTAACATTTGTTATGATTATTTTTCAGTCATTTTTCACTTTTTCATGAATGTTTTCTCTAGAAGCAAACTAATAATCTAATAAAACAAGTTCAGCTCAAATTAATGACATTATGTCCTTAGGATTTTTTCTCCTCATTTTAACTGCAAATGGGAAAATTATGAAAATGTGTAAAAAAAAAAAGTGGTCTCTCAAATACACCACAAGTAATATACAGTAATATACAGAATAAGCTGTATTGATTACTTGATTTGTGCTGATTTGTCTTTGGGAATGACAGACCATTTATTTTAATTATAAGACAAAAGTGCATTTTATCAAACATTTACCACAATAAATTTGTTACATTTATCTCATTTCATTAACAAAATAAATTTCTTTAATTTAAGAAATTCATGTTACACGTTCTCTTGCAGCAGCTGATTCTTTGTATACCCACGATTCACGCTGCTTTAACTTATATGCAGATTCAAGCATCATTACTGTCGCCTGCAGGACAAACTGTGTATTGCACCCGAAAATGCTCTGTTGTAGTAAAAAAAAATCCAGAAATCCCAGTTTTAAATGGGTCATCGGATGCCCATTTTCCAAAAGTTGATTTGATTTATTTGGGTCTTAATGAGAAGTCTATAACATACTTTACTTATGTTAATGTTAATGAGCTCTGCTCGCCCCGCCCCTCTCTTCTGTAGGGACTGACAAGCTGTAATGTTTACTTTAGATGCATTTAGCCACGAAACTTGCTAACTAGCACAATATTAAGAAAGGTGATTTGCAAAGATGCATTAAAAACCCTTATACTCACTTCTGCTGTGGGTGAAGCTGCATCACAAATTATTTGTGTGAACAAAGACGCATTTATGTAGATCTCCAAGGCGCATTTCCTTTCTAAAACAAAAGTAACTTTAATCCTCTGCGTCTTCAGAGGCTCAGATGTCAGGAGTAAAAGATGACTGCTTTGTTCATTAATACATTATTAGATGAAACAACAAAACACCTCAATCGAGATCCATCTTTATATCACTATGAAAATATATCTTAAACTTATCTCTGAGTATTTGTTCAGTTCTGAAGCACATGACAGTTCCAAACAGCTCCATTGAGCATCAACATGCATAAACCTCAATCTATCAGCAGCAGTATGAGGCAATGCTTGTCATTATATCTCCTCTCCTGCTTCAATAACAAACCACAGACACTTCAACAGCAACTCAGATTGTGTGATTGTTCTCTACAGGTTGTGGTATTGTGGCGTCACAGATGAAGGTTGTGCTGCTCTGGTTTCAGCTCTGAGATCAAACCCCTCACACCTGAGACACCTGAGTCTGTATGGGAATATACTAGGAGATTCTAGTAGGAAGTTACTCTCTGATCTGAAGAACGATCCACATTATAAACTGGAGACATTATTCTTTTGTGAGTGTTTGTTTATTTAAAGTTTCTAAATTGAGTAACAGTCCTCATGTGTGTGTGTGCAATCGGAGAATATCAGACAATAATTCAGCTCCACATTAGTCTCTGTACTTTAAACTGTGTTTAATTCTGAGATATGACTGATTTATGAATATTATGAATACTTTCATCTCTTACAGATTTTCTAAATGACGGTAGTTGTTGATCATTCACTGTTATTAATCAATGATCAGTTTATTCATAGCTCTGTAATATAATTATACTATATGTTTTTCTGAGCTGGATCAGCTGATGTGATGTGACAGCAGTATTGTCTCATACTCATATGTAACTGTCTGTGTGTTTTATTGCAGGACTCTCAGTATTTAGACATCAGTCCAGTTTTCTCAGGATGAGCTGATGGTGAATAAGGAGCCACTACAGAGACGTCACAGACTCACAATAAACAGAGACTGAGTGGTGGGACCACCCAAAAAATTAGGGAGTTTTCTTTAAAAAAGTCTTTATGCCATTTTTTTTCAGTAGATGCTTTTTAAGAACTTTTTCACTAAAACGGGTAGACTTTAGTGTAAAACACTGTCATGAATTCGTTGTACTCCCATTTGTAAAAGACAAATTCATTGTTTTATAAAGAAAGCAGAAAATAGGTTTAGAATGACAGAAAGACTCATCTGATATAATCTAGAGATGACAGACTGAAGATGTGTGATATAATACCACATTCTTTTATCGCCAAACTTTATAGACACTTTAAAGAGTCATTACCCCATACAAAACTCAGATAAACACTGGCACTTGAATATTTCGTTTCCCAGCAGTGACTGTCCACTTCTGAAACAGACTTGATTTCAGATGCATTTAACCCATATTGGGCTCATATTATAAACTGTAAAAGCATGATGCATCAAATATAATATGTAATACAAACACTTGTTTTAAGCCAATCCCTAATCCTAACCCTAATTATTGAATAATAATTAATATAAGCTAGTACTTAAATGTATAATTACACTGTAACAAGGACACATTAAAATAAAGCGTATTTTTTTAGTACATTGTCTAAAGGTTCAATAAACTGTTTAGTTTTAAAGATGTTGATTTTTCTGACTACTTGACTTTACAGGGTCAAAAAAAGAATGAATAACCTGGCAACAGAGGTAAATTTAAGTAGAATACTTGATCTGACTGTTCTATTCTCCTCTGTATTTCTTGATACATGAACCCCTGAAATACTCTCTAAACCTGATGCAATAACAAACAAGATGATTTGACTGCTTGTACTGTCTGTTAACTACTTAGGCTTCTCCTTGTTTTTATATTTTAGACATAATGGGATACATTTTACAGCAAAAGTATTGCAGTCACACATAAAAATTTAATAAAATATGCATGAAACCACAATATAAAAACACAAAAATATATTGCTCCAAATTTAAAAAAATAAAAGCAAAGTTTTCAGAATAGCGAATAATGGTCTCAGATCAAAAAATAATAAGCAAAATCAAAAATGTTAATATTTTATATCATATTGCACAAAACTGAAATAAAAATACAAAATCGTGTTTTCTTTGGTTGTATTTCTCTGTTTTTGTGCTCTCAGACATTTTCTGCTTGTGTTTTTATTATTTTTGTTTGCTTATGCTGTTTTTCCTTTCATTCTTGTTTCCACACTCTGGGAACTCTCATACACCCAGCACAAAGCGGCACCAGGCATGACCAAAGTATTTTGTGTCTTCGTTTTCATGTCCTGTGCCACATCGTTTAAATAACCAATACATTGGTGTCCATTCGTGTGCCCATGGGCGTGTTAATCTGAAAACAAGGAATGTTTAGGCGCATTGTTGGCACGTAGCTATATTTTGAGGCAACTGACATAGACTGTTATATTTCTTTTCTTTTTTTTTCTTTTTTGGTTTCACTTTTGCTTTTCGAACCTTTGCTTAGGCTGGGTATACACTAAAAGATTTTTCAAATCTTATAAGATCTTTAAAATGTGAAAAACCACAAACATGAGGTGAAAAAATCATTTTGCTCCCATAGTGTGTGGTTTGCCACGATGACAAAGACAGCACACCACACACCAACAGATCTTCAACCAGAGTCCCGATTGTGAACATGGGGAATCTCACAAAATGTCTTGAGACTTGAGAATAAATGTCTCACAACAGTTCTACAAGAGCTTTATTTTTTATTTTCAAGCTTTGTTTATTCATATTGAAATCAATTGACAGACAATATTGTTTGGAGAAAGGTTTGGTTAATACCTAATCAATATTTACTGTAATTACTAAAAGGGTTAAGGAAGTTTCATTCAAAATTATACACAGGATTTACCCAGAAAAATATTATTCGGTCAAATTAAAATCTGATATTGATTTCAGTTGCTCCTTTTTATGTCAGTTGCCCTGAAACGTTTATTTTGGCATTGTCCTTTTGTAAAACTATTTTGGCAAAATATCTGTGATTTTTTTTTATTGTACAAAATATTGATAATCATTTTGTTTTGTTATGGAAATATGTATTGTATTATTTATTCCCCCATACATCAGGATTTCCAATCATAAATATTCAACATGTTCGCGATCGGGGCGCCTTCAACGTTCTTCCAACCAGATTCAGTCACTCTTAACACACCTTACACCACAAGGACATCTGATAAAATAATCTTTAGAACTACCAAGATAATCAGACATTACCTAGGATTGTCGAAAGGGGAGAAATTGGCCCAAAATCAGCCGATTGTCTTGTGGTGTGTACCCAGCTTTAGTAAGCAATAATGAATCATGACGACTTGAATTAAAAACAAAAGAAATGCTTTACTGAAGTTTCGTTTAGGATTTATACAGGGATGAATTCACTTTGTGTTCACACACATACTCAGTTCTTTTTATTCTATCACACTCTCAGAACTGAACAGCATTATGAGCAACTATTCTTAAAGACTAACAGCTCAATAAATCACTATATTAACAGTTTCAGTTCTTATTATTGAAAACGATTAATTAAACATTATACCAAGCATTTATGACTAATATTAATCTAATTTATTTTACAACATCCTCTCCCCTAAAGAACAACTGCTCATCAATATCTAAAGGATATATAAACTGAACAGGTCTTTCTTAACACAGTCCTTCTGGATACGAACAGCACAGGATCTAACTTTCCTGTCTCTGTCAGGAAAGAAGCTCTTCCATTTGTCCTAATTTCCAGGTTTGTCTTGGCATGTTGGCATCTCCGTTGAGAACAATGTCACTGCAGGAATGTGCAGATTTCAGGTCTAGCAAATAGTCTTTTCTCCAGTGATTCCACAGATTGGTCAAGAGTCTGTTTCTGTATCTCCACCTCCTTGCTCCTTACTCACAGTGAGATGATCATGGTCTGAAGAGAATGGTTTTGGTGGCAGTGAAGTTAGTCGTGTGTCGCAAAATATACATTTTGTCAGAATAGTTTTTATAAGTTGTCAGCTTCCCAAAATCCAATGTCTAATTCTGATTTGTACAAGAGTGTCTCTCAGACCAGAATGCATGGTAAGTTCATGGTTGTAATGAACCAGCAGCTCACAATATCTGCCTTTGCTAGGTAGAATCCATAGATGTTTTTCTCTGTAACTGAAGTCCAACTGTTGCAGTCTGCCTCCAACACACAGGAATTCATCGGCATTGAGAAAAAGTTTTCAAATCTCTGGTTTTTGAATCTGAGTTCAGGGTTTCACCAGCCTTTATCAAACTAATCTCATGACTAAAGCTGCAAACTTGTGTCACTTTGGTCCAGTACTTCTCAGCCTCAAACATTTCTTCAGCAGTTCAACTCACCTCGTCTCTTGGAGCTTGAACTTGCATTGTGCATAAACCTCTTAATCCAAGCAGTGACCCACAATACCTTCTTCAGTTTACTGTACTTCAGTAAATCTAGCACAGGCTTCATTTCACTTTGGTCGCTGCTGCTGCTGAGTTGCACAGTGATCTGCTGAACTTGTAGCTCATTACACACATCTTCATCACTTTGATCTTCATCACTCTCTCACAGATTCAGTGTAGTCAGAAATGAAGGTCCTTTCCACCACAGTTTGCTCTTTTTCAGGTTAGATACAGTCAGGCCTCTTGTGAGGAGATCTGCTGGATTGGCTTTGCCTTTACAGTGAGATCACATTGCAGGGTTGGTTAAGGACTGTATTTTAGTCACTCAGTTTGACACAAACTCTCTGATCCTGTCTCTGGTGCAAGGTTATTCATCGTTGTCTTCCATTTATTCTACATCTCTGGACAGTTTATCGTCTTTTTACAAAGGTCCATGCCAGCTGTGGACATAATCTGTTTGGCATCAGCAGTTATGGAGAAAGCATTCTCAGCATCACTTGCACTTGAGATGAAGTCATCCACATAAACTGATTCCTTTATTATCTTCACTACCTCATGAAGCTGGGCTTTATATTCCTTCAAATGTTTTCTGACAGTTGTGGTGAGGAGAAATGGGCTGGAGAGACTCCAAACACCAGCCTCGTCATCCATAACACACGCAGCTTCTCATATGAGTCTTCATGAGGCGATGCAGAGAGCCAGAGGAAACACACCACATCTCTGTTCTTCTCAGCAAAAGAAATCTGCAAGAAATCCTTTTTGATATCTGCTGTCAGTGCAATCGAGATTTTGCTGTCTGATTTTTATTAATATACTGAGCAGATCTGGGTTCAGGTTAGGACCAGTAATAAGACAGTCATTAAGTGATGGAGAGCCAGTGTCATGTGATGAAGAATCAAGCACTACTCTGAGCTTGTTGTTACCTGATCTTCACAGAGAACAGCATGATGAGGCATGTAGTATTTGTAACCTTCTCTTAAGGACCTCAAATCTTTTCTTTGCAATCCTGTCATTATCTGGGAGTTCTGGCTTGTCAGGTCGCCACAGCAGCTCAACTTCATATTGTTCATCTTTGTACTAAGTTGTCTTTTTAAACTTGTGAAGAGCCTCCTCTTCCTCAAGACTGTATGTCTTCTTCATGGTGATACTCAAGAGACTCTATTTGACCAGAAGGCTTTCAGACGCTCTGAAACCAGTGTCTCTTCAGTAACTTGTGTTTGCATGCAGGCTGCATCAGCAACACTGGACACTTTGACTGGGCCCTGCACTGACCATCCAAAGATGCTCTCAGTACTATGGTACGGTCTAAATCCTGACTGTAAATCCTCACAGATACAATTGAAGTTGTGAGGATACTTTTTCAGTTTCAGTCTGTAATTAATTAATTTGTTGAGATCAAGTTGTGATTTTGTAATGAGAGGCTTAATAACAGCCAGTTTACAGGTTTTTGGGGCATATCCTAATGACAATGACAAATAATAATAATAATCAGAAGAGGATCAATAACTTCTGAAAGCACCTTTTTTTAGTAGCTTAGATGGTATAGAGTCTAACAAACATGTACATTTTGTTGGTTTAGATGATTTAACAAGCTTATTCAATTCTTCCTCTCCTATAGCAGAAAATGAGTGGAATTGTTCCTCAGGGGATCTATAGCACACTATCTGATGTGATACTGCAGCTGACGGCTACATGGTTATAGTTTTATCTCTAATAGTATCGATCTTGGAATTAAAGAAAGTCATAAAGTCATTTCTGCTGTGCTGTTGGGCAATGTCTATGTTTGCTGATTATTTATTTTGGTTAAATTAGCCACTGTACTGAATAAATACCTGGGGTTGTGTTTGTTTTCTTCTAAAAGAGATGGAAAGTAAGCAGATCTAGCAGTTTTTAGTGCTTTTCTATAATAGAAATACTTTTCTTCCATGCAATGTGAAGCACCTCTAGTTTCGTTTTCTTCCAGCTGTGCTCCATTTCCCGGGCTGCTCTCTTTAGGGCATGAGTGAGCTTGTTATACCACAGTGTCTGACAGCTTTCCTTAATCTTCCTTAAGCGTAGGAGAGCAACAGTGTCTGAAGTGGTGGAAAAAACAGAGTCAATAGTTTTTTTACATCATAAAGATTTTCTGAGCTATTGGATATGCTGAGGAATTGAGACAACTCAGGAAGATTATTTAGAAAGCAGTCTTTTGCATTAGAAGTGATGGTTCAACCATATTTGTTACAAGGAGCTGAATTTGCAGCTTTAGCTATATGAAGAATATACACAAGAGACTAGATAATGATCTGAGATATCATCACTCTGCTGCAGAATTTCTATGCCATTAACATCAATTTGGTGTTGATCGTATTAAATCTAAAGTATGTTTACGACAATAAGTAGATCCTGACGTGTTTTCAAAAAAATTGTTAGAATGTCTATAATGCTGATCCCAATGCATATTTTTCATTGTCAACATGAATATTAAAATCACCAACAATTAAGACTTTATCTGCGACCATCACTAGCTCAAATAGAATATCAGCAAATTCTTTAATAAAAGTCTTCATGGTGCGCTGGTGGCCTGTATACAGCAGCCACAGAGGATCACAGAGGATTTATCATCAACACTTATTACTCTAGATAATGTTATATGAAGCATCATTACTTCAGACAAATCATACTTGAAACCCAACCTCTGAGAAATACTGAAAATATCACTATAAATTATAGCAACACCTAATACTTTTTAGCTTTTGGATGCGGCTCATGCTCATAACAGTAATCTTGAGGGGTTGACTCATTTAAAATAATGTAATCATCTGGTTTTAGCCAGGTTTCTGTCAAACAGAGCACATCTAGGTTATGATCTGTGATCATATCATTTACAAAAGGGAAAGAAAGGGATCTAATGTTTATTAAGCCAAGCTTTATAATTTGTTTATCTTTGTTTTGTTTAGATTTTTTATTAATCCATTGACAACAAGAACAACACTCATTGCTCATGACTGAATAACATTTGTGTTCACAAGGATCACACTTTATTTTACATTTGATTATTCAATTTCTGCACATGAACACCCTGCTTTTTTGTGCTATTGCTTATAATTTGCTTATTGTTAAATGTATCTGGTATTGACAATTTTGCTGTTATTCATCCAAAGTGATCTTATATAAAGGGTCACAGGAGTATTGAATGATTATTGAAGTACAGCAGAGTAATATAGTGATGTATTACTATAATTATAATTAATAATGACTATATATAATATAGTCCTGAGGAAAGAGGATAAGGGAATGATCTGATTTCTGCAAACCTAAAATGTTCTATTTTCACAAAGAAAAGTTTTACTTGCTAACCAAAAACAAATGTTACAAACACATGTCCAATGTTTTAAAATCATAAAGAAATGCAACAGTAAGTCAATTCTAGTTCAAATTCTGGTTGGGAAGTAATCATTCGGAACTATTTGCAAATAATATTTAAAATATGCACACATCCACTTTTATTTGTATATGGAAAAACGTTTTTTGTTATAACGTTTCTTGTCTTGTCACTTTCAGATTACATAAAAAGTACATAAATCGCATAAATTATAATATCCATATTACGAAAAAACTGTTTAAATCACAGGAATGTGCGCTCTGTGTCAGTGAACCATAAACCCCGCCCACTTTTACTTGATTGGCCATCTCAGTAATTTTGACATTGACGAGCGTTAGAGAGACAGCAGCCTAAACATGTCACTTTTACCTAAACATTGTTTTCTTAACAACAGACAGAGCGCTGTGTAATGGTGTACAGTAGAGCAGTGCAAACACAAAACTGGGATCCACAGATAGTGTTGCGCGTAGAGAACGCATGTGACGTCACTGGCAGAGGACGCGCAGGTGAGTCGACGCTGCAGGTAACTTTCGCTTTCATATTTCTCCGGAAGGGCGTTTTTTCTTTATGTGTTTGATATCTTTATTTGTAAGGAAATGAAGTGATTTCGTTGCTGTTTCGTGTGATTCATTTGATCATTTGTGTTCACATAAGACTATCATCGTGTGTTTGAGTAAACGTCACCGTCGTTCTGCTGTTTCTCCGACTATCAGGATCCGTTCAGCTGAATTATTTGTTTGTCATTTCCACCCAGAGTAAGTGTTGGAGATCTCACTCTTCTGTCTGTTCTGCTTCATCATGGATGACCCACAAACACCCCGAGATGAAGATGTTTCTCCAGGATGCAGGTACTTTGATTAGATAGGCCTATATTAACCCTTAAAAGGTCAGGACAATAGAGACATCAGGAAATTAATTAATTGCTGTTTCGATTTTTATTAGAACACAGATAATACAAATTAGTGATATTTATTTATTTATTTATTAAAAAATAGTTTTATTTTTACATTTTACTGTATCCCCATGTCGCCTTTTTGCGTGTAAAAACTGATTGAAAACAGAATGCTTGTTTGGCAATCTGTGTTACAATATTTTAGCTAAAAAAATGTAAATATTTTTCGTAATAATGTGTTAAACAATAATGTCTATTTATGAATATGTTGGCCTACTGAATCATATTTAATACACAAATATCTAGGGCCTATAAATTATTAACATGATCAAAACTTTGCTCATAAACCTGTTGTACATGATCTACTTCATGCCCTCTGCTTGATAGGTCATGCATTTTTTTAAGAAAATAATTTTTGCTTTGACATCTTCCATAATTTTTTATATTGTGAATGTAAGAATAACTTTTAGATTGTTAGTAATAAATCAAGTTGAAGATGTCCAGCTTGGGTTTTGCTGATTATGCATATGTAATTTTTGTATGTTAAAAAACGATTAACGTTTATTTTTTGTAAGCTTAAAAGTAAATGTTGAACATGACATGACATGATCTCTCAATAATCAATGAATTGTAATAAATTGCATATATGAGCCATACAATCTTGATGCATAAAATATGATACTAAACAAAAACACATATGCAAAGAATATTTTTTGTAGGTTTTTATACTCAAGTTTGCATGTGTTTTTGTTGAATTTCTTATTTCATAGATACATATACAGTGTGTGTGTGTGTGTGTGTGTGTATATACATGCCTGAAAAAAATCTATGTATTGTTAAGCTAAAACTAAATGCAGTATTGCTAACTAAATGAATAATAATTTAATGATTTACAATAAATTGTAATTTAAAAGTTTACAGTATTGAACTGATTTTCTAAAGTAGGCTACAAAGTATTAAGTCTATAGGCCACAGAGTGTATATGTAAAAATATCTTGATTTACACCCCTTAATGGGCGATGAATAAACTGAGAAACAAACATTTAAAGGCGGATTATGAAAACTGTAAAAACTAAATTAATAACATTTCAACATAAACATATGCTAATGCTTAACAACAACTTTTTAAACATGGAAGTCCACTAAACATATTGTAAATATGTGAAATACATCAACTTTTATGTGAGGGTTCTACAGGCGTAATGATGTTTTTAAATGCTGCCTGTGAGCGAAACAAATATTTTTTTTAAACAAAATACAATATAACCTCCTTACATGAATGTCATTAAATGTGTTCAGCAGAAGAGATCAGAGTCAGAGCTGTGTGTCATATTTATCTTGTGTTTTTGTTTTATATTAGGTATTCATGGTATTATGGTATTCATATTAGTTGTTATGCGTCTATGAAAGAACTTTAGCTTATACTTGCTGTATCAACATAGTAATGCAGAAAATGTAATATTTTTGTAGATTAACAGTTAATATTTATACAGTAATTCAAAGGATTCTTTGTTATAGTTCAGTTCATCAGAAGAGATCAGAACCAGAGCCCAGCTGTGTGTCTATGAAGAGTGACGAGTCTATAGATCATCCACAATATTTCAGGTACAATATTTCATTAACTGACTTGATTGAAATATTTGTTACGGTGTTTTATCATCTGATTATTTCATTATTTCAAGTCTATAAAGGTAATTACTGTACCTTTAATCTCTCTGTTATAGTTCAGATCATCAGAAGAAATCTGAACCAGAGCCCAGCTGTGTGTCTATGAGGAGTGATGATTCTTTGGATCGTCTAATTGATTTTAAGAGTGATGACACAAGGTTTACTCTCCATTATTAAATTGTTTTGTAATAGATCTGATTATAGTATGATATTTTAAATTAATTATTAATTCATTTTCATAAAAATCTAAGCTGACTGTTATTAAGCTAATGAGAAAAATGTCACCAATGTTAGAGTCTTTGATTCTTGATTTAAGGTCAATCCTGCCACACAGATCAGTAATAAAACCCATCTGTAAGAAATATGACCAGCTTATGAATCAACCACAAGACAGCACATATCCTGGTGTAAGGTAAACGTCTCGGGTTACGTATGTAACCTTAGTTCCCTGAGGACAGGGAACGAGACGCTGCGTCCTGGTTCAGGACACTTTGGGAACTGCCTTCAGCATGACCGGTTCTGAAACAAATGTATAGAACAACGACAGTGAACCTGACACTGGCCGGCGCCAGCCTGTGACATCATCAACAGGCGCCTGCTAGTATAAAAGCAGGTGCCTGAGAGCACAACACCATCTTTTTGTCGGACGGAGGTCTGTGCAGGGCCCGAGGCATGGCCCTGAGACGCAGCGTCTCGTTCCCTGTCCTCAGGGAACTAAGGTTACATACGTAACCCGAGACGTTCCCTTCCGGAGGGAACTCTACGCTGCGTCCTGGTTCAGGACACTTTGGGAACGCTTATACCAACGCCGCCATGCCGAGGGATAGGTGATCAAACTGACTGAATGAGGAGTCAAGAAGGAAATCACCCCTGCATCAGCGAGAGTCGCTGGGGCCCAGTGACCTGCCACGGCTAGCCCGGCTACCTGTGCACACAACTCTCAAGCGTGGAGGCCTAGAGGAAGCCTACTACACTTAGCTCCCTAAGTGAAGGAGCTCATAAACGCCCTGACCATAAGGGGCGGAGTTTAGGGAATGGAGGTCTCGGCAGGGCGAACGCCTGCTCTAGGGACCTGACAACATTCAGTGCTACAGGAATAGATGGGGAAGCGGAGCTTCTGGAGAATGGAGGCTTCATAAAAGACTCTCTAGAAGAGAGGAAGCCTGACAACATTCAATCCACTAGCTCTTTAGGAGTGGAGGTCTCAAAATAACCCTCCAGTGAGGGGAGACCTGGCTACACTCACGCTTGAAAGTACTGAAAGCGGAGCTTCTGGAGAATGGAGGCTTCATAAAAGACTCTCTAAAAGAGAGGAAGCCTGACAAAATTCAATCCACTAGCTCTTAGGAGTGGAGGTCTCAAAATAACCCTCCAGTGAGGGGAGACCTGGCTACACTCACGCTTGAAAGTACTGAAAGCGGAGCTTCTGGAGAATGGAGGCTTCATAAAAGACTCTCTGAAAAGAGAGGAAACCTGACAACATTCCATCCACTAGCTCTTAGGAGTGGAGGTCTCAAATAACCCTGCCGTGAGGGGAGACCTGGCTACACTCACGCCTAGAAGTACTGGAGGCGGAGCCTCTGGAGAACGGAGGCTTCACAGAAGACTCTCTAAAAAGAGAGGAAACCTGACAACGTTCAGTCCACCAGCTCTTAGGAGTGGAGGTCTCACTAGCCCTTCAGTGAGGGGAGACCTGGCTACACTCACGCCCGGAGGAAAAAGCCTATACTCGACACTGGGGGTATTCAGTGAGGCTGCATAGCCTATGCAACCCGAACTACCCGAGTGGAGCTTCTGCTCAGAGGGAATCTACAGAGTGGAGGTCTCATGACCTAACTACACTTGACACTGACGACGGCCTGTGAGGCTGAATAGCCTGTGCAGCAGGCCTGTCTAAGTGGAGATTTCCCGAGGAGTGGAGGCTTCGCCGAAAGGAAGCCTGGCAACACTCTGTGAGTGAGGCTGGCAATGTTCTGCGAGCAGCAGAAGGACTCTAAGAGTGGAGGTCCCAAGACCTACTACACTTCAACACTGCAGGCGTTCATCGAAGCTGAACAGCCTAAACGACAGTACTGCCTGAGTGGAGTCTGGAGAGTGGAGGCTTTCTAAAGAGGGAGCCTTACACACCTCCGTGCTTAGCAAGGAAGAACTCTGAGAGTGGAGGTCTCATGACCTAGCTACACTCTAGCCTTGAAGGTCATCCGCGAGGCTGACTAGCCTGTGCGACAGAAATACCTTCATTTTGGAGCTCTCCTGGAGAGTGAGGCCTGAGGAGGCCCGACACTCGATCCTGCTAGCAGCGCTATCTGAATTGGAGCTGGAAAACTAAAAGGTTTTTGAGAAAAACCAGCTCAGAGAATGGACACGGAGGAACCCTGCGTGGTCCATGGGAGAAAGGAACCTGCCTTTACGGGAGGGACCTTACCATGAGTATGGATTTTAGTGAAGTGCCTGAACAGTGCACTTACCACTCACGTGGATTTTAGAGAATGCCCAAAGACTTCGCGTGAGCAAACACCACAAATGTGGTTTTGAGTAGGTGTCCTGAGCATAGCGAGGATCACCAGATTTGCAGTCTCTAGGCGATAGCGGAGCCTGAAAGCGGAGCTTCTGGAGAGGGGAGGCTTCAGCAGAAAGACTCTCTAAGCGAGAGGAGGCCTACGACGCTCTCCCTAGGAAACTCTTCAGAGTGGAGGCCTCAGGTAAAACCCTCTAGGCGAGGGGAGGCCTGACTGCACTCGACGCTCAAGAAAGGCAGATACTCACAGTCAGAGCCAATAATGAAAAATTCTCATTTATCATCTAGCTCTGTGTAGTGGAGGCTCCGAGACTACATCTCCAAGGAGAGAAGCCTACAACACTAGTTTTTGGTGAGTGGAAGACTGCACTCCCCCAAAAAATAGTCAGCGAGGCACTCATGGGCCTGCCAGCTGCTATAACTGTGAGAGTGAAGGTCTCAGTACTGTTGGCTGTGACAGAGGGAGACCTATTACACTGTGCTATCAAAGGAGTTGTAAAACTTAAGGGTTTTGGAACCAACTCGAAAAAATGGGCACGGAGGATTACCCTGCGTGGTCCAACCCGTGAGGGATTTGAAGAAGGAACCTGCCTTTACGGGAGGAACCTTACCATAAGTATGGATTTTAGTGAAGTGCCTGAGTAGTGCACTCACCACTCGCGTGGATTTCAGAGAGTGCTCAAAGACTTGCGTGAGCAAACACCACTAACGTGGATTTAAGAAGGTGCTCTAAGCGTTTCGCGAGAAAGACACCTGTATTATCCCGGGTGATAGCAGAACCCGGAAGCGGAGCTTTCAGTGAGGGAGGCTTTAAGCTCTCGAACATAAGCCTGACGACGCTCAACTGAGGAAGCTCTATCGAGTGGAGGCCTTGGAATACACGCCCTCTCATGGAAGGGAGGCCTACTTTGTTTTACACTCAACGCTTGTAGTGACAGGTCCACGGAAAGAGTTCACAAGCTGCCTTAACCTTGTGTTCTCCCGGCCTGTATTTCTGGGAAGTGGAGGCTTAACAGAAACACCTCACATAGAGGGAGCCTAGCAACACTCGACCCAGTAAAAAGCTCTCATGAATGGAGGTCTAAAAATGACCTGCCACATTCAGCGCTAAGAGGTATTATCTTTATATGTCTCTCTTCACAGAGGACTTCACAGAGAGGAGGCCTCCTAGGCCTGCTACACTCAATTCTACTTCAAAGCGGGGCTCTTTAAAGAGAGCGGAGGCTCCAGTAAAACACCTCTCTCTCAGAGAGGGAGCCTTGACAACGCTCTATTCACCCTAGCACACAAACTCCCAGGAGTGGAGGTCTCACATATGTGTATATGAAAATACACAGGGAAGGTACCTGACCACACTCATGCAAAAAGAGTATTACTCTTAGCAGGGTTTGAGTGAGCGGAGGCTTCGGCAGAGCGATACTCCGCCTGAAGCAGCTTGACAACGCTCAAGAGGGTTATTCTCGTATGTATATGTATGTTGAATCATGTCTATACCAAGCTCACTCTAGCGGAGGTTTCAAAACCTGACAACGCTTAACCCACGAGGAGGTTTCTACGAGTGGAGGTCTCTGCACACTGTTTTCTTTTATAAAACGAGGGGAGACCTGGCTACACTCGGCACTTGGTGGCAGTAGAACTCAAGAGGAGCTCGAAACTGCAATAGTAAACACCCAAGCGGAGCTGGTAGACAAAAGAAAACATACACATACACGCTTGAATATTTTATTAAAGTGTCTTTACTGTTCACATACCGGGCCAACAGATGGAGCCTAGGTCTCATCGTTGGCCCAGCCCCGGAGTCAAGGGGAAAAGGAAGGGGCAGGTAGCCCCAAACTGGCGACCTGGCCTCGTCTCTGGCCCTTGATGGCGCAGCACGACCTTTTGTTTGGTGTGTTTAGGTGTAAGAGCACGCGCGCTCGGCTCTAGAAGAGCGGAGCGCGTTCATTGTGAGAGTTTCACTTTGAAGAAACTCCGTTCTCGTCTGGCCCTTTTCTCGAGGGAATCGGGCCATCCATCTGCCCCACGCTGCTCCGGTCCCGCCACAGCTGAGGCTGCTCGGCGGCTGAGATTGCGGGGCTCACGGGTGGAGCTGGCTGACGAGTTTGAGAGAGCGTTTAATCGCTCGCGCACGTCAGCCGGAGACGAGAATGCGCTGCTAGCGGATGATGTGTTGTCTCTCACATCCTCCGGTTCTGCAGCGAGTGCTCTTTTGGCTTCAAGCCAGGGCGAGCAGGAGGTTGAAATGGAACAAATATGAGCTCGTTTGAGCCCATGCAGCCTCTCTGCCCCGCATATGAAGAGTTGATGTCTGTTATGGACCGCGCGGCTGCCCGCTTGTATCTGCAGTGGAAGCCCGCGAGGGAAGAGGCCGCTCTCGGCAGACTAGACGAGCGGCTTCTTCCGGGCCATGACAAAGCCAACTCCTGTGAGCCTCCCATTCCTTCCTGATCTGCTTAAGAGATCGAGAGGGAATGGGACAGGCCATATTCAGCCCGCATTCACAGGCATCGGCATGTGAATCATGCTGATGTCGAGGGAATGCACGGGCGCGGATATGTGACGATGTCTCTCGCTGACGGTTGCGAACTATCTCTCAGAGCGAGGGACATCGACCCTGAAGGCTCCAAAGGCACATATGCGGCAGTGGCCGGTGCTCCTCTGCACACGATGGCAGTGTTGCAGAGGCGCACCAGGCTGATCTGCTG